>NC_042616.1:36003830-36231442 GCF_901001135.1 Rhinatrema bivittatum | reverse complement strand
GAAGACTACCTACTTTATCACTGTGTGTTTATTGTCCAGCTTTTCAGGATAACAGAAAACCAGTGACTGCTGCCTTCCTCAGGTTTATGCTGGAACTGTAACTCCTGGGTCTGACATGGAGTAAACTCACATTTCTGGTGGCCAGTATTGTCTCTTGTTGTGCCCAGTGTAATAATCCACATCAGACCCAAGAAGGACTTAAATTTCCAATGTAAATTCTCTGGGGCCGGAACCTACAGTTTAACAATGCATAAGCTCTCTGGGGAGGGCACAAAGTGAGATGCACAGCGCCAAAGTGCATACTATTCAGCTGAAGATGCCTTCCCCAGAGAGCTTATGTTTTGTTCAGCTGTGGGTGCAAACCCCAGAGAGCTTACACTGGAAATGTAACTCCTTAGTCATCTGAGGTGGAGTAAACTCATTTCTGGTGGTCAACGTTATTCTACTGCTATGTCCAGATTGGTAGAAACAACTTGACACTATCAGATGGGCACAGCAATAGAATACATGACATAGGAATAGAATATCTTGGCCACCTTTTACTTCACCTCAGGCCAAGGAGCTAAGTGCTTTAAATAGGAGCCAGTGAGACCAAAATTGTCCTTGTATGTAAGTCTGACACTGGGCATCCCAGTTTGGGCACAATCTCACATGCAAGGTCATTTGCATTTTTTTAATTTATCTTTCTGATTTTTGCAACTGGAAAGAACAACAGGGGGTTTGTTTTATGAAGTATTCTCATGGCACTGCTGCATTTAAGAACCATTACTCTATTTGAAAGGAAAGTTTCCAAAGCTGAAGTTCTGCGAACTGCTCAGAACTTCTTTGGGGCTCTGGCCCACAGCTACGTTTTTGGTAGCACAGGTCTGCTAATCTTCTCCAGGGTCTGTGCAGAACTAAGGAAAACCCTTACCCCAACCTCCTGCTGGCTCTGGGTAGGTATTTCCAGGGGACAGTTTGTTCAGCTACTGGCCCTGTATTGCCTTCAAGCATGGTTGCTGGAAAGCAACAGTATCCAAGTGAGCATGCTCTGTGCCCTTCTCTCATAAATGGGCTTAAAGGAAAAGTCACCAAATGCAGTTCTGGGCTAATGTAAAGTCACCCCACCCCCTGTGTGATGTCATCACTCTGCGCCCAGCAAGAAGAGGAACTGCCCCCTGTTGGAAGACGGACACAAAAAAGCTTTTTCTTCTTTCATTAACAGATTACAGCTGGAAACCAGAAACCTTTAGCCTCAAATTACAGCTTCCGCCTTTCTCTCCTGCTCCTGTGTCTCGAAGCTGCACTTGTAGGAGGCAAACAATCAGTTCTTTTGTAGCCTGAGAAAGAGCCCTCAAATCATTTCTGATCCTGAAAGCAGCAAAAACAGAGGAAAATGCCTGCAGGAGCCTCTGCTCAGGTAGGAGATTGCCCTCAACTTCCTGCCCTCTCTGTACAAACCCTGCTGCAGCTTTCTAACCTGGGACACGGCCAAGTCCTCCCTGACTTCAGTACGGTCT
Source organism: Rhinatrema bivittatum (assembly GCF_901001135.1). Classification (NCBI taxonomy): domain Eukaryota; kingdom Metazoa; phylum Chordata; class Amphibia; order Gymnophiona; family Rhinatrematidae; genus Rhinatrema; species Rhinatrema bivittatum. Next base: position 36,229,943 of record NC_042616.1, on the reverse strand, counting down.
CCAGCAGACCTGGGGCACGGAAAAGGCTCCTCCTGACCCTCCTGATTTTAAGGAGGGAGATCAGGAGTCCCACAGAGTGAGACTTTGTATCGCAGGCTCTGTGTACCTGCTTTCTATTTGCTATTATCCTACTCTGGGGCTATGCTATGTGATTGTGCATTATTTACATCCAGAAAACTCTCTCCCTTCCCTGCACTGGGATATCTCTTGCTGAATGTGATGCAGAAGGTGCTGAGTGTTACTGATTTGTGTTTCAGGTCCCAATAACCTTTGAGGACATTGCTATCTATTTCTCCCAGGAGGAATGGGAGTATTTAAAAGAATGGGAAAAGGAGCTTTACAAGGATGTGATGAAGGAGAATTATCAGATGCTCAGCTCACTAGGTAAGAAGGCACAGTTTATCTTTTTTTTCTGAAAAATATTGGGAGGGGGAGGAAAAGAAATATTATTTGATTATAAATTGAGTGAAAGCCTCTGTTTTGCAGCTCAATATAAGCAAGGCTTTTTCTATGATTTTCTCTAACATAGCTTAAGGGAGAGGAATGAATGACAATCCCAGCCAGAAAGAGAGAAGAAGAGGCAGGGCAGAAAGAAATAAGAATCTAAAACTTGAAATGATAAAGTCCCAGGAGAAAGGTTGAAAGTAAAAATATGTGGAGAGAGGAGATGGGGCTGAATGAGGAGGGAGAGAAAGATGGATGAGAGGGACAGGACCATGGAAGAGTGAATGAATAGGAGAGGGATGGGAGAAGGAGAGAATGAAGAGAATGTGAGAGGGCAGTAGGGAAGAGCACCCAGGAAAAAGATCTAGGCATCATAGTGGATAATACTTTAAAATCGTCGGCTCAGTGTGTTGCAGCAGTCAAAAAAGCAAATAGACTGTTAGGAATTATTAAGAAGGGAATGATTAATAGAACATAAAATGTCATAATGCCTCTATATCACTCCATGGTGAGACCACACCTTGAATACTGTGTACGATTCTGGTCGCCGCATCTCAAAAAAGATATAGTTGCAATGGAGAAGGTACAGAGAAGGGCAACCAAAATGATAAAGAGGATGGAACAGCTCCCCTATGAGGAAACGCTGACAAGGTTAGGGCTGTTCAGCTTGGAGAAGAGACGGCTGAGGGGGGGATATGATAGAGGTCTTTAAGATCATGAGAGGTCTTGAACGAGTAGATGTGACTCGGTTATTTTCACTTTCGAATAATAGAAGGACTAGGGAGCATTCCCAGAGAGTACCACAGCCAGGCTGGCAGAGGGTCCCGAAGGGCCGAAGACGACTTCAACAGAATGCGATTGAAGATAGCTCTGGAGAGGCTCCTGCTTGACTGATATATTACCTTACAAACTGTTTACTTAACATACCATATTGTTGGAGTTTGCAGTAGACGGAAAGAGGTCTGAAGGATAGAAGGGCTAGCAGAGGTCATTATGGTTAATGTTGATTCATTGTTGGTTTGGTTACTTTGATATATTGATGAGCAACCCCAGAGGTCGGGGGTATGGGGAGTGATAATTGTCTTCCTCCATGGGATACGGGCACATTGAAATTGTGCTCCAGGTTAAACAGGGAAGGGTTGTGGGAGGGGAGAAGGGAGGGGACGGGAATAGGATTCTCGATATATAGCTTGGTTGTTGGGTGTACCCTTATTAATGTGATGGGGGGTCTGCTAAAGGGGGGAACGGTTGCCCTTCAGCCGGGAGGAGAAGGTTTGAGGTTGTAGAATGACTTCCTTTAAATTCTTCTCCCTAAACGTGAAAGGTCTCAATTCACCACGTAAAGAAAATTATTGTTCAAGGAACTGGACAGAATGAATATTGATGTTGTAATGGTACAATAGACCCATTTACGGAAAAGATACCAAGGTCTATGTGTAATCCTAAATACCCACATCAATACTGGGCTGCAGCATCGGTTACTTCAAAATATGCTGGATTGGGGATACTGATCCACAAATATTTTCTTTTTGAATTAAAGGAAACCTCTGAGGATCCTAATGGCCACTTTCTTCTAGTGAAACTGTCTATAGGGGGAGAGATTTACAGTCTGGTGTCAATATATGGTCCCAACAACTCCCAAAAGGCGGATTTTTACAATTCTCTAAATCAATTACTGATCCAGGGCCGAAGGCTCTCTGATCCTGGGAGGGGATTTCAATTTAACTGTTAACCCTCGCCTAGACACCTCACTGGGCTCCAGCTCAGACTCAAAAAAAGCTAAGGGGCGCTGAAAGCTCTCATTCGATGCCAAGGCCTACGTGATATGTGGAGATCTCGATATCCAACTTCGAGAAATTATACTTACTTTTCTTCCCCCATAATAGCATAGCTACTCCAGGATAGACATGTTCTTATGCAGCGCAGGTTTACTTCCTAGAATGTCTAAGGCTGACATTGAACCAATTTTATGGTCTGATCATGCTCCAATTTGGTTTGCATTACAGGTCAGGGATTATGATCAGGGTACCAGATTCTGGCGGCTCAATGAGTCTCTCTTAGATGATCCTGCTTATGTATCGCAGGTGGAGTCAGAAATCCAGGAATACTTGCAAATAAATGACAATGGGGAAGTTAACCCGGTAGTACTATGGGATTGCCTAAAGGCGGTGCTCCGGGGCAAATTTATTGCGAGGGCGGCATTGTTAAAGAAACAGCGGGAGCATGAAAGGACGAGGCTACTTCAACAGCTTAGGGAGTTAGAGCGCATCCATAAACACCTGTCTCTCCTCGGTGACCTACACCCAACTTGATGACCTCAGAAATCGCATTGCAGCCTTAGATGCGGCATTCATTGCCCATCAAATGCAAATGACCCAGCAAAGATATTTTGCTGATGGGGAATAAAACTGGTAAGGTTTTAGCTAATATTTTGAAACGTTGGCAAGCTCAGGCCACAATTGTCAAAATAAAAAGCAAGGAGGGCGACATGCTGACTGATAATAAATCCATTAGACGGCGCTTCCATCAATTCTATTCTGAACTACACAAGGGATGAGGAGATCTGTATGGGAGACATGATAAATATTTAGCGGCCTCCAAAGTTCCGGCTTTAGAGGAATCCCAACAACGGATATTGAACAAGGATATCTCGGAGCAGGAAATCATACTGGCTATCCGCTTCCTCAAACCTGGGAAATCACCAGGGCTTGATGGTTATACAGGGCGGTTTTACCAAACATTTGCCCCATGCATCGCTCCTGTCTTAGCTAAGTTCGAGCTAAGTTCTTAAAGAGGGGTCATTATTATCTTCAACTGCTAATACTGCTGGTATCATGATTTTGGCTAAGCCGGGGAGAGATCCCACAGTCTGCGGTTCCTACAGGCCGATTTCCCTCATAAATATTGATTTAAAAATCTTGGCGACCCGGCTGAATAGTTTTATTGCCCACATTATCCATCCGGACCAAGCAGGATTTATTCCTGGTCGCCAAGCAAGTGATAACGTTCACAAAATCGTCGACATGTTTTGGTGGGTAAAGAAACATAATATCCCAGCGGTAGCTTTATCAGTCGACGCTGAAAAAGCGTTCGACATGGTACACTGGCCTTATCTATTTGCACTATTACGTAAATTGCATTTTGGGGATTCCTTTATACAGTAGATTCAGCAGTTATATACTAACCCTCTAGCTTTTATAAAAATAAATGGGGGTTACTCATCCACCTTCCCGGTGCGGCGGGATACTCGTCAGGGATGCCCTCTATCACCCCTTCTTTTTGCAATTATTTTAGAACCATTCGCAACTCTGGTGAGAAATCATCCTGATATCAAAGGGGTAGAAGTGGGGCCTTTTACTTCCAAACTGTCTCTATTCGCGGACGACATATTGATACTGGTAACTGAACCGGATACATCCCTAAACCATGTGACTGTAGCCATGGAAGAGTTCAGTAAGGTCTCCGGCTTAACTGGGAAAAGTCGGAAATTCTCAACAAAAATCTTTCTCACTCTTCTGAACAGGAACTTAGGACAAGGTTTCGATTTAAATGGGCTCAAGATAAATTAAAATATTTAGGGCTATACATTAGCGCCACACAGACCTGTTTCACTTAAACTATGACAAATTGTGTCTATGATTCTCAGGGAATTGGAGGAGTGGAACAGATATAGCATTTCCTGGCTAGGCAGAATTGCTGCAGTCAAAATGACTATCATTCCTAAATTGTTATAGCTGTTTCAGACCTTGCCGATTGAAGTTCCCAGACAAAAACTGTCCCAGTGGCAAAAAAGATTGATGCTTTATGTATGGGGAGGTAAACGGCCCAGGATTGCCAGACACACTCTCTACAAGCCCAGAAAACGGTGGGGGGGGGGGGGGATTGGGGGTGCCAAATTTAGAACGGTATTTCATGCAGCTCGCTTCAAAACGATTGCAGATTGGCATAAGCAGTCTTATCCAAAGCCGTGGTTTCTATTTAGCCAGCAATAGTTGGCGACTTACCTTTATGTAGCCTTTTATGGCAGCCTAAGCACACCTGGACGATACATCCAGAGGAGGTCCTACCACCCACCATGTTACTTTCCCTTCGACTTTGGGCTGCCAAAAGATGTATGCTCCTGGGGAAACGAGAATACACCACTCTACTTTTTGTATGCCAATAAGAATTTTACCCCGGGATATGAAAATCCAGCTTTCCAGAGGTGGAAGGACTGGGTATTAGTACATGGGGACATATATGGGGTCCAAGGGCCTTATCTCTTTTCAGGACTTGCAAGCAATATACGGGATGGAGGGGTCTGATATTTTTTATACCTCCAACTACGTCACTTTGCACAGTCTTCTTCATTAAGTGAACACCTCCAACTCGGGAAGTCGGAGTTCGAGAGCTTTTGTAACAAAGCAGATTTCACATTTAAATTATTGTCAGTGTTATATAATCTGTTAGGAATGGAACCATTGTGAAAACTACTTCAATGTTGGCGTGGGAACAGGATTTACATGTTGCTTTTTTTCCCAGGAGTGGGAGGGGATTTTTACAACATTGGCAAGGGGCTAATTGCTGCTTCGTTAATTGAAAATTCACTGAAGATGTTGTTTCATTGGCATTACTATCCGACTCGCCTACATCGTATGATGCCACATGTATCCGACCAGTGCTGGAGGGGTTGCCATAATGAGGGTAGTTATCTGCACATGTGGTGGGCTTGTCCTCTTCTTCGTCCACTGTGGCAAAGCTATTGACTCCTGGATTCAACGTTTGTGTGGCATTTCTGAAAGTTTACTTCCACAGCATGCATTACTGGGTATTCCCATGATTGTGGGAAAGGAGGGTCTTAACAGATTAATTATATTTGTACAGCTACTAGGATTGAAATTGCAAAGAAATGGAAAGTCTACCCAAATACCGACTCTGGCCGAAATACGAGTTAAATTGGGGCACATACATATCATGGCCGAGATAACTGCTAGGCTTAAGAAACAGCTTCGTCAGTTTCAGGACACTTGGACAGTCTATATTACATGGAGGAGGATTACTTGCTTGATATTTCCAACTGAGACACTAGTATACAGTTCTTTGGTTATCTTTTCTGCTGTGATTTCTTTGATATTTTGTGACTAATATTCCCTTTGGCAGATTGCCTATTTATTGTTCCATTATTACTTTAATCTATTATCTCATGTGCGCTATTAGCATATGGGGGGAGGGGGGGGTTGGGAGATAGACTGTATAAATTTAACAGAGACAAAGACAAGTGGAATGTGGTCCATTCACTTTATTCTTATGTGGTTTCATATATACATTTATATGCCTCTACATAAGGTTATTCTTGCTGTTACTGGAATGATTCTAGTTCTATGTTCCATGTGATTTGTGCCGGTTACGGCTTATGTATATGTTTAAAGCTTTTTCCATATGTCCGTTAATACTCTAATAAAAATATTTCAATTAAAAAAAAAAAGAAATAAATGGCTGCTTCATGGAGCAGCTGGTACAAGAGCCAACAAGAGGACAAACTATTTTAGATCTAGTCCTTAGTGTAGCACAGGATTTGGTGCGAGAGGTAACAGTGCTGGAGCCATTTGCCTATAGTGATTCAACACGATGAAAATTTGGACTTAATAACTGGAGGGCAGGCACTAAAGATTTTTAACTGTGAAAGAACTTAACCTTCAAAAGGGTGACTATGATAAAATGAGGAAAATGGTTTAGGGAAAAACCTGAAGGCAGCTGCAAAGGTTGAGTTTATATCGGGCATGGACCTTTGTTTAAAAACACGATCTTGAAAGCCCACACCAGACTTCTTCCACGCATTAGAAAAGGTGAAAGGAAGACTAAATGACTACTGGCATAGTTAAAAATAGCTAAAAAAAAAATATATATATATATGTTTCAAGAAATGGAAATGAGATCCGAATGAAGAAAATAGGGAACAGCCTAAGCTTACTGGGAAGTTTAGATGCAAAGTATTAATAAGGAAGGTAAAGAGAGAATTTAGAAAGAAGTTTGCCATAGAAGCAAAAACTCAGAATAAAAACTTCAGGTTCAGCCTGAAAGGGAATCAGTTGGATCATTAGACGATCGAGGGATAAAAGGGGGCACGTAGGGTTGATAAGGCCATAGCAGAGAGGCTAAATTTAATTCTTTGCTTTGGTCTCCACTGAGGAAAATATAAGAGGAATACCCATGTCAGAAATGATACTTAAATGTGATGATTCAGAGAAACTGAAACAAATCTCAGTGAACAAGGAAGGTGTACTAGGGCAAACTGGACAAACTAAAGCGTACCACATCACCTGGAGCAGAGTACTGAGAGAACTGAAAAATGAAATTGCAGTTGTAAACTATCATTAAACTAGTCTATGGTACCTGAAGACCGGAGGGTTGCCAATGTCCCAGATTTTAAAAAGGGATCAAGGGATGATCCAGGAAACTACAGACCAGCGAGTCTGACGTCTATGCCAGGCAAACTGGTAGAAACATTCATTAAAAAAAATTACTTAATATATAAATAGGCATAGTGCAATGGGACAAAGCCAACATGGATTTAGCCAAGGGAAGCCTCACCAATCTGCTAGATTTTTTTTGAGGGTCTAAATAAACATGTGGATAAAGGTGAGCCAGTTGATATAGTATATCTGGGTATCCAGAAAGCATTTGACAAAGTCCCTCATGAGAGACTTCTTAGGAAATTAAAAAATCATGGTATAGGGGGGCAGTGTCCTATTGTGGATTGGGAACTGTTTAAAAGACAGAAACAGAGAGTAGGGCTTGTTTGAGAACTTTTCTTCTTCTTATCTTGGGAATGGATATACCAAAATGTTGTGTAAAAAAAATAAATAAATAAAGATTTGTGCTTAGCATGAAGACTATTCTCCATTTTTGGTGAGCCACCCTCTCCTTCAGTTTTATGTTTTAGAGGAATGCACTGTATAGTCTGGTGGAGATGGAGAAATTTGATGCTAGGCATCTTCAAAACAGAAATCACAATTTTTATGTATCTGGACCCCTTCTATTGACTATCTCACAGGGCTAGAAGTCAACTTTTGAATGACCTAGGTTGTGTTACAGAAGCGGACCCTTAGGCCGAAGTGGAGTTGGCACAACCTGCAGGGAGGAGCTCCACACGACCCCACTGTTGGCAGGCGGAACTGGCTGGAACAGAGGCCCAACTGGAGCTTCACGAATATCAGCCCTCATTCCCCTTAGTTTGAGCCCTCTGGTGCTGAGGCTGGCTGGGCTTAGGCGTGGGCCTCTGTGGAGGTGAAGATCCATTGTGTAGAAGAGGATGCAGACCAGCATGGTGAAGAAAGTGGAGACAGGACAGGCAGCAGGCAAACAGAGACAGGTTCAGACTATGATCAGAGGCAGGCAGAGTTCAGTCTGTGTCATGGTTCAGGTAGTGGTCAGGGCAGGGAGAGTTCGAGCAGGCAATGGTCAGAGGCAGGTGGAGGCCGAGCAGCGTCGAGGTCCAATCCAAGGCAAGCCAGAAGTCCAATCCGAATTCAAAGCCAGGAGTCCAATCTGAATGAGATGAGGAATGAAGAGGAGAAAAGAGGTTGAGGAACCACAGGAGCAAGATGAGATGATGAAGACAGACGAAAGGAAGACTGATGAAGAAGACAAGAATTTAGAAGACAAACCCGGACTTCCAGGGAACCAGGAACAGGACAGACACACAGCGGAATCGGGAACCAGGAAACAAGGATCAGGAGCGCAGAGGCAAAATACTTCTCCAACGGAGTTGGCCTATTGCTGAGGCACTGAGGAATATTCTGGCCAGCTTTATATATTGGAGTCCCAGTGATGTCATCAAGCAGTGCCAGCCATGGTTTCCCACCACTGGCTCTTTAAGAAGGGCAAGGTCAGCGTGCATGCATGCCTAGGAAGACCTGGGACAGAGGTGGCATCGTAGGCTGGCTTGAGCATGGCAGTCTGCTGCGCTGACGAGGAGGAGAAACATTGGAGGTCCCAGGAGTAGGGAAGGCTGGCAGCTCATGGCAGGCTACCACATGAGAGTCGGGAGGTTTCCCTCGGCATCTGCAGGGTCCGGCTCGGATCCAGGGCTGCAGGTAAGAACGGTGGTCTGCGGGACAGGCCTGCAGATTGCTGAACACAACAGGTTGATTGGTCTCATCCTTTCTGTTGGTTTAATGGACGTTGATTTTTTTCTTTTTATGCTGATTGGAAGGTGGGAGGGGAGATGACTACCTTCTTAAATTTGTACTACAACTTCGCTTTTCTAAGACATGGTGTCTACTGAACAAATATTATTATGTTCAATATTTCATTATTTGTTTTGTGATTCAATACAAATACTTCAACCATAAAACCATGCTGAAGCATTGGGTCATTACAAATATACTGCAGACAAAAGGGATATAACTGCTATTACCCCCAAGTTCTTATAAACCTGGGGTTCCTTCAGGACTGCAAACAGGCCTGGTGTTCATGATGGGCAAAATATGCCAATTAGGCTTCTTCTTAGGCCATATATTTATAGATATGTCTGAATATTCAGTAGGTCCTGAGCACCAGATCTGCTTATGGCCCTTGTGAATGCTAGGAAAACCTTGATCATTTCACTGTGAATTTCCCTCATATCAGGTAATGTCTGCCTTTATTTTCTTATCCAGAGATCAATGAATGCAAGGAAGGACATGAGGAGACACATCCTGAGGAAATGACTAAAACTGTATCTGAAAAAGATGGAAGGGATACCTGCCCATGTTGTGATTGGGAGAAAAACTGCTGGACTCATTATAAACCAGAGGAAGGATTAAGAAACCCAACAGGAGACTTCACTGGGAGTGTGATTCCCTGTGAGCAAAATATCAATGATACCCACAGAATGGAGCATAATAGAAACGAGACAATAGTACAACAGTCTGTATGTAATGATTGTGGAAACTTCTACATGGATCAGGGAACTCTAAAGTCACAAGATGGATTTCATGGAGATCAGAAACCACATAAATGGATGGACTGTGGCAAGAATCTCAGTCAGAAGGATCCTCTCCCAGTAAATGAGAAACTCCACACTAACTACAACAGACTATTTCTCTGTAATGAAGATGAGAAATGCATCCTTCACAAACCAGACCTGGTAACGTCTAAGAAAAACCACACAGAAGAGAAGCAATTTCCATTAACTGAGTGTGGGAAAAGTTTTAGTCAGAAGGGAGCTCTTACACAGCACCTGAAAACCCACACTGGAGAGAGACCCTTTCCATCCACTGAATGTGGGAAAAGCTATATTCAGAAGGGGGACCTGATGATACATCAGAGAACCCATAAAGGTGAGAGACCCTTTGCACATACTCAATGTCAGAAGAACGTCATTTATAAAGGAAGCCTAATAATTCATCAGACAACTCATACTGGGGAGAGATTTCCTTGCACTGAATGTGGAAAATGCTTTATTCGGAAGCAGAGTCTTCTGATACACCAGACAATCCATTCAGGAGAGAAACCCTTCTCATGTAAGGAATGTAGGAAAAATTTCAGTCAGAAAAGCGATCTTACTCAGCATTTACGTATACATACTGGGGAAAGACCCTTTCAATGCAATGAATGTGGGAAAAGCTTCAGTCATAAGGGAGCACTTAGACAACACCTGAGAATTCACAGTGGGGAGAGACCCTTTACCTGCACTGAATGTGGGAAAAGCTTCAGAGAGAAGGGATGGCTTACACAACACCTGAGAATTCACACTGGAGAGAGACCCTTTATATGCACTAAATGTGGGAAAAGCTTCATTCAGAGGGCAAATCTTCGATATCACTTGGCAAGTCACACTGGAGAGAGACCCTTTACATGCACTGAATGTGAGAAAAGCTTCAGTCAGAAGGGAGCGCTTACAAAACACCTGAGAATTCATGCTGGAGAGAGACCCTTTAAATGCACTGAATGTGGGAAAAGCTTCAGGGGGAAGTGGTGGCTTAACCAACACCTGAGAATTCACACTGGAGAGAAACCCTTTACATGCACTGAATGTGGGGAAAGCTTTAGGGGCAAGGGATGGCTTAACCAACACCTGAGAATTCACACTGGAGAGAGACCCTTTACATGCACTGAATGTGGGAAAAGCTTTATTCAGAAGGGGGACCTGCTGATACATCAGAGAACCCATGAAGGAAATAAGCCCTTTCTGTGCAAGGAATGTGGGAAAAGCTTTATTCGGAAGAGGAACCTTTTGATACACCAGAGAACCCATGAAGGAATTAAGCCCTTTCTGTGCAGGGAATGTGGGAAAAGCTTTAGTCTGAAGGAAGATATTCTAAGTCACCTAAAAGAGCATTGGTGATCTGAATGGTGGAGAATAGTTGAAGAGTGAAATTCTCTAGTGAAGACTTGCGGAGTAGCTTCACGTGTTGACCTCACTGTATAACAACTTAATCAGATGTCAGCAAAGTGACTATTACTTTTTAAATATGAAAAGAAGCAAAGAGACAAATCCATGATGGCCGCACATTGCTCAGAATAAAATGGTGCCCTTTTTCCCCTGCCCATCACAGTGTCACTCCTTCTGGTCACTCTGGATCGCCTCACCCATTTATTAAGTTAAACTGCATAACTTTAGGCAAGTATGTTCAGCAGGATGTGTATCCCATTGAATATTCAGAACAAGTTATTCAGTTAACTTTAATTAGATAATTTGTCTGCTAGCCAGCTTACTGAATATGCGCTCTATAAGACTGTGAGGGAGTCGGTTAGACAGATGATTGAGGGTTAATGGGGCACTTAAGCAAGATAAGGTCATAGTGGAAATACTAAATGAATTCTTTGCTTCAGTATTTACTGAGGTGGATGTAGAGGAGATACCTGTACCAGAAACTGTATTTAATGGTGATGATTCAGAGGAACTGAAACAAATCATGGTAAACCAGGAAGATGAAATAGGGGGAAAAAAATCACCTAGACCCCTGCAGTTATCCCTTCCATCTGTCACATCCTCAATCTATCACTTTCCATTGCAACTGTTCCTATCAAACATAGTGATCACACCACTCCTCAAAAACCTCTCATTGGATCCTACCTTCCTTTCTAACTATCCCAGCTCTCTCTTCCTTTTTTCATCAAAAGTACTTGAATGTGCTGTTCACTCAATGTCTTAAATTTCTTCCATCTCCTGCCATTCTTGAGCCACTGCAGTGTTTTTCACTCTCTACATTCCACAGAAACTTGCAAAAAGTTCCCAGTGATCTGTTTATTGCTAAAACCAAAAGCCTGAATTTTATAAGTCCTGCACACGTAAAATTCAGGGATTATGCGCGTGGCCCGGCCCTGCGCACACTGTGCGCATTTTCAAAATGGCCCAGCCACGCACGTAACCCCGATATGTGCAGAAGTGCCGAGCCAGAAGAAAGGGGCGGGCCTGGGGTGGGGTCTGGCAGGGGAGGGGTGGGGGCAGGCCAGGACAGCGCCATGAGATGCTGTCCCGAGGAAGCGTGCACTGGCAGCCAGCCGGTGCGCGTAACTTACTTCTGCTCATCAGAGCAGGTAAGTTAAAAAAAAAAAAAAAAAAAAAAGGGTTAGCTAGGGTAGATTTAGGGGTCGGGGTTGAGAGGGGAAAAGGAAGGAAGGTTAGGCAGGGGGTAGGGAATTTCCCTCCCAGTCTGCTCCTTAATTGGAGCGGACTGAGAGGGAAATCTGGGAGGGACATGAAAATCTGGCGCACATGTGCGCGTGGGAACCGTATTTTATAACATGTGGCGCATCCCTTTTAAAATTGACCCCAAAGGCCTTTACTTGATCCTTATCCTCCTTGACCTATCTGCTGATTTTGACACTGAGCACCACCTACTCCTCACTTGGGTTTTGGGATTCCATCATGTCTTGTTTTCTTCTTTCTTCTCTCATCACACTTTTAGTATGTCCTCTGGTGGATCTTCCTTGTCAGGATCCCACTATCAGTTGGTGTGCCTCAGGACTTTCTCGTGGGTCCTCTTCTCTTATTTCTCTGTACTAATTCCCTTGGTGCTCTGATCTTCTCTCATGGCTTTCAATACCATCTTTATGCTAAGGCTTCCCAGACTGACCTCTCTATATGAGAAATTTCATCAGGAATCCAGTTCCAGATCTCATCCTGCCTTACTGACATTGCTGCTTGGATGCACCACTTCCACCTTAAACTCAACATGGCCAAGACACAGAGCTCCTTATCTTTCCCCCAAACTCATTTTTCCTCTTTCCCCTCTCTCTCTGTTTCTGTGAATTACACTGTCATCCTCCCAGGCCCTTTAGCCTATAAACTTGGGTCATTTTTTATTCCTCTCTCTCCTTCTCTATTACATATTCAAGATACTGTTAAAATATTTTGTTATTTCTATATAACATCACCATAATCCATCCCTTCCTTTCTTAACACACTACCAGAATCCTTATCAACTCTCTCATCATCTTCCACTTTGACTATGGAAACCTATTTCTCACATCTCTCAGTGAACCATCTCTCTCCAAAACAATTGATCCAAAATTCAACTGCACAACTTTTACGCCCATTCCCTCTTCTCGTGTCACTATATTGGCTCCCTATCCATTTCCACACACACTTTAAGCTCTTCTTAAATACCTAAATGCTCTTCACTACTGTGCCTCTTATCTCTCCCTACATCCCTCCTCGTGATCTCTGCTCATCAAGCAAGTCACTCCTATCTGTGCCCTTCTTCTCCACCATCAACTCCCAACTCTGTGCTTTCTACCTCTCTGTATGCTTGGAACAGAGTTCCTGAGTTGGTGCATCAGGCTCCCTCTCTTACCTTATCTAAATCTAGTCTAAAAACCCAGCCTTTTGTGGCTGATTTTGCATCTTAATCCCAGATTGTCCCACTTATAACCTTATAAATTGTAATCATTTTCTTAACAAATGAAATTCCCAAAGTCTGTTTTACTCTATATGTTTGTCTAGATTATATTGTATGCTGTACTGAGAATGAACTGTTTAACATTCAGGAAAAGGACCTAGGAATCATTGTTAACATGTGCAAATCTTCTGCTCAGTGTGTAGAAGCAGCCAAGAACGCAAATAGAATGATAGGGATTATTAGGAAAGAAATGGAGAATAAAACAGAATATTATGACGACTCTGTATCACAACCTCATCTTGAGTATTGTAGTGACCAGAAATGCATACATTTTAAATGTGACATTTTCTTGGAAGCCATCAAGAACCTGGAATTGTGTGGCATATAAAAATTTTAAAATAATTAGAAATGATATAGCAGAATTAGGAAATGTAAAGTCAGGGGAGACCAAGATGGCCAAGGAGGTGAAACAATTCCCCTATGAGGAAAGGCTAAAGACGTTAGGACTAAAGTGCGGGAATTCCCAGCTTTCATGTGCAAATATGAAATGTCCATCTCCAACCATTATTTTTACATAGAAATAAGCCATTTTATGGCGCAAGATAAGGTCAAGAGGGATTTAAGTTTAGGTAAAGCCTTGTTCGAAGGTTTTTGTGACAAAGCTGGAAGCATCGCAAGGGTCATATCCAGAATTTATGCTATCATGAATGGAGATCTGAAGTTCCAACCTTCACACATAAAAAGCTGCAAGAGAGACCTTCAATGTAATTTGCGATCCAAGAGATGGATGATTTGTTTTTTCCACTATTAAACATAGCTCCATTCCAGCTTCACTGGTTGAACATGGCTATAAGGTGCTATAACCATTGGCATATCACTCCATCCAAATTGCATAAATTCTATCCCGTAGTTGGTAATTACTGCTGGTGAGGGTGTGGGGGCTTGGGAACTTACTTCCATATGTGGTGGGAGTGCCCAAAGATGATTATTTATTGGGAAACGGTTGCGAAACTCATCTTTGACATAGCTGGAATTCAGATACTCTCAAGGATCCTCTTTTGTTCTTGTTCAACGTGTACCCTATGGACACGACATCTCATGACTTCCATTTAATTCATCAGATTCTATTAGCGGCAAGGGTAGACATTGCATTCGGTTGGAAGCAAATCGAGCTACATTCTCCAGAGAAGGTTACTCAGAGATTAGCAAGTGTATACTACCTGGACAGGCTGACTGCAGTCAAGCATAAAACATTATTTAAATTTGAAAAACACTGGCAACGCTATATATCTTAGCAAGAAAAAAAGTCGAGGACGCTGTTAATATTATTTCATTTTTCTGTCATGTTTTTAATTGCAGTATAACTCTGTTTTGGAATATGCTTTACTTCCCAGGGGAAGGGGGCTATATTATCAGCAATGGGAAGGGAAAGTGTGGGGGGGGGGAGGGTCAACAGGGGTTTAAAAGGGAGAAACTGCCACTGTGAAGGGCTTCAAAGGGGCATGGGATAAATAATGTGGATCCATAAAGTCTAGAGGATGTGAATGAAGAGTGGGTGGCTTGTGGGAATGACGGCTACTACCTGGAGATAATACCCTTATTCAATAAACATACACACGGTTAATGCGATTCCAACATTGCTCTAAGCTTCAACAGCAATGAGGAAATGTGGAAAAAAGGATTTGCATTTAAAAAAAAAAAAAAAAAAAAGCGGGGAGTAGCTTGCTTATTACGGCGGTTACTACCCCAAACCAAGCAAGCCTGATACTTCACTTTCAATGCATATCCAGCATAGCTCTCTGCTTCAATGGCAGGGGGGGTGAAGAAAAGGGGATCTATATACAGACAACAACCAAGGATTGAATTACATAGTCTGGATAAATAAATAAGCAAGGGTTTAGTTTGCTTATTGCGGCGGTTAATACCCCTAACTAATAAAGCTAGATATTTCCTAGTGATCCTGATTACAACATTTAGAATCCTGTACCTAGTTAAAGATGTAGTTAGTAAATTTGTTTTCAACCGTTTTCATATAATCTTTGTTCGCTGTAAAGGCTATGCCTATGTGACAGGTTCACTGTCCAAGTTCTAAGTTATATGTAAACCAATACGATGTGCAAACGGATGTCTGTATAGAAAATATGCTAAATAAATAGATGCAGTTCCAACACTGCCCTCTACATTAATGGTGGGGGTGGAAGGGAAATAGAACCAAAAGGTTACTAAGGGCCAAGAGTAACAGATAAGTATGAGAAAAAGAAAAAAGTGCGAAAACTTGCTGGGCAGACTGGATGGGCCGTGTGGTCTTCTGCCGTCATTTCTATGTTTATGGGAAGTTTTATTGGCAAAGCAAAAGGGTTAGATAGCAGAATGATCATTTATATATAACATGTTGTATAATTAGCTAATTTGTGCACTATCATGCTCCAACATTTGTTTAAGATGCATGAATAAGCCGAAATGATACGGCTTTTGTCTGGTTTTCCTTGAAAATTTTAAATTAAAAAAAAAAAGTTAGGACTCTTCAGCTTGGAGAAGAGAAGCTGAGGGGAGATACGATTGAGGTCTGTAAAATAATGAGTGGAATAGAACAAGTAAATGTGAATCAGTTGTTTACTCGTTGAAAAAGTGCAAAGATTAGGGAACACACAATGAAGTTACTAGGTTAAGAACATAAGAAATTGCCATGCTGGGTCAGTCCAACGGTCCATTAAGCCCAGCATCCTGTTTCCAACAGAGGCCAAACGAGGCTTATAAGTACCTGGCAAGGACCCAAACACTAAGCAGATTCCATGCTTCTGATGCCAGTAATAGCAGTGGCCATTCCCTAAGTCAACTTGATTAATTGAAGTTGTACATTGAAAACTAATGAGAAAATAGATTTTTACGCAGCGCGTAATTAAGTTCTGGAATTCATTACCAAAGGATTTGGTAAAAGCTGTTCATGCAGGTGTGTTTAAAAAAAGGTTTGGACAAATTTCTGGAGGAAAAGCCCATTAACCATTATTAAGGTCTAGTAGCAGAAATCCACTGCTTATCCCCGGGATAAGCAGCATGGAATCTATCTATTTCTTGGGATCCTGCCAGATACTTGTGACATGGATTGGCAACTGTTGGAAGCAGGTTACTGGACTTGCTGGTTGGATCCATTAATGGCAATCTTATTATATCTTTTATATGTTTTTGTTCCATGCTATAGAAGTGATAAGTAGTAGTAGTAGTATTCTGAGCTGTTTCCAAGGTACCAGACAAACTGAAATCTGCCCCATACTCAGCACCTCTGCCAGAGAGGGAGGTGGGGAGCAGCTGGGCAGTGCATGCTGGGGGATATGGTTACTGGAGAATACCCAGCCCTGGCTTTTGCCTGGGTGCGGGGAGAGACAGGTAATGGCATCTGCACTTCCAGGAGCTGTGAGAGACTGAACTGATCTCCTCTCCCAGCTGGGGAAGCTAAGCCCGAATTGATCTCTCCCAGCCAGGGCAGCTGAGTCTGAGCTGCAGACCAGTCACAGGGATCCTGCTGCAGACTTCATCCCCAGGCTGCCAAGGAGGACCATCCCATGCCTTGTGCTCACTGCAGAGAGAGAGTCTCCCACAGGCCCGAGAGCTGCAGGGATTCTGCCTTTCTATGAGCTTCCTCTTAGGAAGAGCTAGGAGCAATACTTTAGAGATCCTGGGGACTGACTCCTTGGCTATTAAAGAGAACTATGAATACTATGTGGGATATTTTCACCGATTCAGCCCCTTCTCAGATAGATAGTCAGGTCTTGCTCTGTGCTGAACTTTGGGAAGATCCTCCGTCAGTGTCTGCCGAGTGAAGAACCAGACTGAATCAGCTGAAGGAAGGTGTTAACTCCTCTTACATTATACATACAATATAGAAAGTGATGGGCAATAAGGACCACCAACCATATAAGAACATAAGAACTTGCCATACTGGGTCAGACCAAGGGTCCATCAAGCCCAGCATCCTGTTTCCAACAGTGGCCAATCTAGGCCATAAGAACCTGGCAATTACCCAAAAACTAAGTCTATTCCATGTTACCATTGCTAATGGCAGTGGCTATTCTCTAGGTGAACTTAATAGCAGATAATGGACTTCTCCTCCAAGAACTTATCCAATCCTTTTTTAAACACAGCTCTACTAACTGCACTAACCACATCCTCTGGCAACAAATTCCAGAGTTTAATTGTGCTCATTTCTCATAGCATGAAACCTACCCAGTTTCAGGTTTTACTGTCACATTCTCACTTCTAGGGATCCTCCTTGCCTGTCCCAGAGGTTCTTGAATTTGGAAACCGTTTTAGCCTCTCACCACCTCCCCTGGAAGGCTGCTTCATGCATCCCCCATCGTTTCTGCAATGAAATGTTTCCATATCGTAGACATGAACCTGCTCTCCTATAAACCTCCTCTGACTATGAATTACAGAAAAACAACTGGAGAGAGACCACAAGTCCAGAGAGAAACACAAAGATCTATTGCAGCAGCCTTCTGGAGAACAAGGCCCAGCTCATGAATTCAGAGCCATAACCGGCCCAGGTCACATTCTGGGCAGAGACATGAAGATGTGCTCCCTCCCTCACTTCTCAGACAGAACACTTTCTAGCTGTATGTCCTAAAATACTGCAAGATACTTTGTGTGGCAAACTGAAAGGCTCGAGATTGATTAGATAAAACCTTTTTGGGCCTGGTGATTTTATTTATTTAGATTTATATTCTGCTTTTTGCAACATGGATTACATTCAGGTACTGTGGGTATTTCCCTATCCCTAGAGGGCTTACAAGCTACGTTTTTTACCTGAGGCAATGGGGAGGGTAAAGTGACTTGCCCAAGGTCACAAGGAACAACAGCAGGACTCAAACCCTGGTCTTCTGGTTCTTAGCCTACTGCTCTAACCACTAGGCTACTCCTCCACTCTACTCCACATTTTCCTCTCCATCAGTTCTGCCTCCTTTTTATGCATCTTATCTATCTTTTCATTCAGTCTTGTTTTTCCTTCACTCTCTTTTTTTTCTTTAACTATTAACTGTCACCTCTCCCTCTCTATCCTATTTGTTGCTAAAATCAACTTCTCTTCCTTGCATTTTCTCTTTCCTTCTGTCATTTTATATTCCCTTAGGGGGTCTAAATAATAATTTGGGTTATAAGCATCAGCTTAACGCTCCTTGTCTGCTGCCTCTAATGTGGTCAGTAAATATGGATTTAGACCCTGATATGCTATGAGGAGATGCACAATTTGGCAGCATCAACACCGTCATGTCAAATATAATACAGCCCTGTAAACATTGACTGTTGAGCACCTCAGGTTTCCCCATACTAATCTGCCAAAAGTGTAAAGGATAGTTAGTGTAAGGAACAAACCCTGCTGCCCCCCATTGAAATGAAAAAACTGGGATGCTGAGCCCATCCCTTCCCCCAATGCTGATTTTCTATTACGGCCTAGGATGAGGCACCCCCTGGATCTCCACCAATCAATATCCTCTCAGTGCTGGGTTGGTGCTAAAAGCAGGACTAATGGTGCCTTCGTAATTTGGCATTACAGATGGTTGCCTATGTGGAAGTCTCACTTAGAGGCTGATATAATAAGCCACACTAAGCCTACCATGGGTATTTACTTGTTTCAGCACTTTTTTTGGCACTAACCTTACCTGTCCTAAGAAACCAGTGATGTGCTTAGTGTGGGTGCAATTCAGAGAGGTGCATTAAAGAGCATATAGCTTAAGACACATTTTATAAACACTGGAAATTTAAGGCCTAGGTCAAAACAGGAGTAACACTTAACTCGCATTTGTGGTGGCTATGTTATACTATTGCTGTGCCCAGTGTGGTAGAAATAGCTACAGACTACCACATGGGCACAGCAATAGAATATCATAACTCCAGAAATGTGAGTTAACTCCTTGGCCTGACATGGAGTAAAAGTTAACAAAACACAGGAATAAACAGGTAAGTGCTTCAAGTTGGAAGGGGTGTGACCAAAATGGCCTTGCATGTAAGACTGGCGCTGGGCATCCACACTTGGTCACAATCTCACATGCAAGGTAATTTCCATTTTCTTGTAATTTATCTTTTTGATTTTTGCAACAGGAAAGAAAAACAGGGATCTGGTTCCTGAAGTAGTGTTCTGGCGCCACAGCATTTAGGAATCCATTACTCTATTTGAAAGGAAAGTTTTGGCAGCTCGAGTTCTGCAACCTGCTCAGATTTTCACTGGCCTCTTGTCCACAGCTTTGTCTTTGGTAGCACAGGTCTGCTGATCTCTTCCAGGGTGTTGCATTCGTGCCTATTCTCGTCCTCGCTCCACCCTCTCTACCTTGTGGCGACTCCCTTCGGCTCTGACGGACAGATGTGGCCGCGGCTTCTCTTCTCCATTTTCTTCCTGGAATCCCTGGGCTGCCATGACACTACAGATCCGCCATGTTCCTGATGACGTAAGGGCGTGCGCTCCAGACTTTGTACCAGCAAGGGCGCGAACCTCGGGGGTGTCCCCCCATAGTGACGTCATCCGTTTTCAACATAAAAGGTCTATGATTGCTAATTCAATTTGAGTTAGCAAGGACAAGGGTAGGAACCCCTTCCTCACAACTCTCGTGGAATTCTTTCTCCGCTGCTCTGCCTCTACAGACTCGCCTACGGGTACCCGCTCCTCGGGGGCCCCGCTCTCTCTCTTCTTGATTTCAAATTGTTGGACAGGATCTGGTACTCACCCCTCGAGGGCCTACATTCCCGAATACTCAGAAGACTCCTATTGCCTGGAGGCGATTGCAGACGTGAACACAGCGAGTCCTATTACAGACAGGAGCCTGTACTCGCTCCACGAGGGCCCATGTTCCTAATCTCTAAGACTCCCTTCAGTCTAAGACGTTATCGCACGTACGGAGATCATGAGTTACCATTGCAGATTGTAGATAAGAACTGGTACTCACTCCACGAGGGCCTATGTTCCTAATACCTTTCTCAGACTCTCTTCTTCCTCAGAAGCTATTGCTTACCTATATCTTATGGATTATTATTACAGATTTACAGATAGGAACCGGCACTCGCTGCAGGAGGGCCTATGTTCCTAAATCTCTCCTTGCCTCTCTTCTATTCCAGAAGCCATCCCATGCACAGTTATTATGAGTTCTATTTCAGACTGCCTACAGAAACCAGTATTTGCCTGTGGCTCCTGTTCCTGAATACTGAAGACTCTCTGTTGTATAAGAAGACATTACAGATATCTACAAGTGTGAGTGTATCATCTACCACTGGTTGTATGTCCAGCATACCCTGTCTACTCACTACCTATATTCTCCTTACAGCAACACAGAGATCGTGATTCCAGTATCTGAGGGACTTCAGCCCTGCCGGGCACATCAGCTCACTGCTGCCACCTCTGGTGGTTCTACTTCCAGTCTAATAAAAACTATCTGTGTTTGTTTCAATACTCCAGCCTAGCCGGTGGTCCCTCTCGGGATCTCCACTTGAGGGCGCTGTCATCTGCCATCGGCCCAGGGATTCACTATTTGTACGAAGTGTTACTCCTTACAATAATAGAGCGGTATCATCATCTGCCACTCTGTGGGAGCCAACCCACATCAGACCATATCAGATAGCCTACTCCCCGTGAGGATCATACAGGTTGCTGGCTCCTCTTTCTACAGGAACAAAGCATAATACTTTACCATCTCCTCCCTTCTGGGGGGAGCAGAGCACTAACAGATTGCTAACCTCTCCTCCTACAGGAGCCAAGCCTATCAGATTGCCAACTCCTCCCCTCGGGAGGAGCTGATTGATATTAGATCGCTCACTCCGCCCTCCTGGCGGGGTGAACATTAACACAGGGACTGTGCAGATATGAGGAAACTCTTTCCCTGTCCCTGACCTCCTGCTGGCTAAGGGGCCAATGCAGAAAGGCACATTCACTGGAATGCACCTTTTAGCCTGCATTTGTGCCCACCTTTTCTGTGGCCAAAATTTGTTCCCAATGCAGGAAGGAATTATGTGCACAGAAAATGTGCATTTTCTTAGCATCTGGTCAGATGAATCCAGAACCAGTGGGTTATGCACCTCTACCAGCAGATGGAGATGGAGCAAACTGACATCACAGTATATACACTGCTGCAGTGACAGCCTGCCAGTATTCTCCGTCTCCAGCAGATGGTGGACGTGCATCTCCCTACTGGGGATTGCTTTACTTTGAAAAGGAGAAATAAAGGAAAATTAAATTTGCCCCACTCTCCTGCCGTGATAACAAATGGTCCCTCCCCCAGTTGAGAATTCCTGAGGTGATTTCAGATGAGAGCCTTGGTCCGGTAGTTGGTTTTTCAGCCGGCATGGACTTTGCTGTTACAACTGCTGAAAGCGAGTGCAGGAAGCTGAACATGGTGGTGACTGTATATGCCCTTTCCCCCCATAGCCGGAGACTGTCTCTGTACTCAGCCAGGAAGGAGAAGGTGGAGTTCTTGTCTAGGGCTTCCTCCGGTCTCCGTACTCTGCATGCCATTCTGATGTTCGTCCTATTCTGTGGCAGGTAAAGGAACGAGAGCAGCCTGGCACATTGAGCAGCCTCCAGAAGTTAGGCTCCATTCTGAGGCTTTTCGCTGCCCACCATGTGGTATGTCTCAACGGCATTTTGTGCACTTTGTCTATGAATTAGTTTGCCCTCTTCAAGATTGTCGCTTCGGCTTCTGCGTCCAGCTGCGTGTCCAGATTGTGCGTCCAGTTTTTCGATGCTTAGTTGGACCTCAGTCCAAGTTAAATGGCGCCTTTAGTAGCCACACGCTTGGCAAATATTGACAGGAGACAACAATCTAACCTTCGCCCGTGACACTGCCTGAGCCCTAGTGGAATGAGCCCTAACCTGAGTAGGCATCAACTTTTCAGCATCCACATAAGCAACCGTGACTACCTCTTTAATCCAGCAAGCTATTGTATCCAAAGGACTTCGGACCTCTCCTGTGACTGAAGAATCGAGGAACTTTCCCATTGCGAGAAGTTGCCAGCAGGTCTATAAAAGAAGGCCCCAGCAATCCACTAAGAGCTGGAACACATCCGATGATACCCATTCTCCTTGGTCCAGACTCTCCCTGCTCTTACATTGTCTTTTCTGTAGTGTATGATGCCGAAATCACCTGAAGATGCAGGTGATCTATCTCCTGCGATACCTGCTGACTCTTGGTTCCTCCCTGCCAATTGATGTAAGCCACCATCGTTGCGTTGTCTGAAATTATTCGGACCGCTTGACCTTGCAGCCTGCTGCTGAACTGCAAGCATGCCAGCTGGACTGCCCAGGCTTCCAGCCGATTGATGTTCCAGAGAGACTCCTCTGTATTCCAGCACCCTTGTGCCATTAGTTCCTGACATAAGAAGCAGGCGGTGGAGTGTATACTGTCAAGGGTCCTCAGTCTGAGGGCTGTGGTTCCAGTACCCACATCTCAAGAAAATATAGGTCGATATTCCAAACCTTGGAGGCTCATATCAGTTGTGAGTTCCAACTAGTCTGGCAGTGTCAGGGAAACTGCCCTTCTCAGATGATCCGCTTGCAGCCACCGCTGGAGGTGAGACCAGACTTCCATCGGCAGGTGAAGCCGAATTGAATAGTCCTGAGACTGTGGGTTCCAACAAGACAGCAGGGAGCGCTGAAGTTGGACCCATATGCACCCTCACCCAGGCCACCACTTCCAGGGAGGTATGCCTCGGACAGATCCAAGGAAGTTAGGAATTCCCCCGACTGCATGGCCATTATCACAGAACGCATTTTTCCCTATGAAAATAAATCACCCGCAAATGATGGTTGACCCCTTTTGAGAATTGGGATGGGACAAAAGGAGCCTTCCTCCTTGGGAACAATTAAATAAATGGAATATCGTCCTATATTTTCTTGAGATGTGGGTACTGGAACCACAGCCCTCAGACTGAGGACCCTTGACAGTATACACTCCACCGCCTGCTTCTTATGTGGGGAGTGACAGGGAGACACCATGAACACATCCCAAGGAACACTGTGAAATTCCAGCGCATATTCTCGTATCACTTCCAGAACCCACTGTTCCGATGTGATCTTTCCCCACCTCTGATAAAAGAAAGAGAGTCATCCCCCTATGTCCTGTTCCTGGGGGTGGGTCGGCAAACTTTCATTGGGAGGGTCGGAAGTTGTACTAACCAAGCCTCCGCCCCGCCTGGGCTGTCTGGGACAAAAGGACTGAGACCTGCCAAAAGGCCAGGCTTCTAAAAAGTCGTTCCTCTATAGGGATGAAAACACTTGGAACCTCTGAGATGACCCTTCATGGCAAAGGAGTGCTGTAACTGCTTCTTATCCTCCAGAGATTCGCTCCACTTACTGGTCAGCTTCTCCAACTCGCTCCCAAACAAGAGCGAGCTTTTAAAAGGCAATTTCTTAAGATTAGCTTTGGAGGTTGCATCGGCTGACCAATTACTCAGCCATAACTGATGCCTGGCTGCTATAACCGAAGCCACTCTTCTGGCCGAGATGCGGACCAAATCGCAGCTCGGATCTACTAATAAGGCGGCGGGTTTCATAACTGCCCTGGAATTCACTCCAGACTCATCGACCTCCTGAGAGAGAAGCAAACAGGAGCGAGCTGCCAGGAAACAACAGGAAGCTATTTGCAAAGTCATTGCCACTGCTTCAAATGCTTGTTTAAGGATGGCCTCAATTCTCCCACCATGCACATTCTTCAAGGCTGCTCCTCCTTCCATGCGGATAGTCGTCCGTTTAGAGACGGCACAGACAAGCACATCCACTTTCAGAAAATGCAGATGCTCTCTTGCCACTGGATCCAGGTGGGTACAGGGCTTCCAAGTTCTGACCCCCTTTAAAATTTGCCTCCGGGGCGTCCCGTTCAAGATCAATCAATTCTTGAATGGCCTCCATTACTGGGAAAAAAACAAAAGGCTTTACGCAAAGACACCAAAATGGGCCTTTTCTTTGGCTCGGACATGGAATCTGCTCCAGGAACTCCCAGCATTTTCAGTGTTTGGGAAATCAGGGGCCAGCCATTCATCTCTATGAAAGAAATGCAACATAGTCGTATACGGTTCTAATCCCGGAGGAATTTCCCCATCCTCCAGAGAGTCAGGATCTGACTCATCATCAGTGCCCTCCAGATTCCTCCCAGGAACACGTGCAGCTCGAGGAGTACTTCGGCGTTTAAACACAGCACCAGAAGAGGGAGAGGCCACCACCTGAGGGGCTGACCTGACAGGATTGAACAGGGCTAAGGAAAGGATTGCAATCCCTGAAAAAATTCTATCCAAGAAAAGGCAGAAGGATCCATGCCAAAACCAGGAGGTACCTGTGCTGTGCCCAGTGAACTGCCGTCCCCTGCTGTGGAACCAGTCAAGGGATTTCCAATACCAGGCGTTTCTCCTGACCCATCTTTACCCATACCCTCAACAGGCTGGGAAGAATCAGGCTTAATAAAATCAGAGGAAGATAATTCTCCTTGAGCCTCTAAACAGCGCTGGCACAAGTTAGAGGGCACGCCAGGCTGAGAAGCCGAATATGACAGGCCGCAAACAAGGCAAGGCACTTAGGTTTCTTAGCTAGAGGTACCATCATATATTATTATTATTTTTATATGCATCTAAAAATGTAGGCATCCAAGGCTCGGCATCCAAGAACTAGATGTCCCAAGACTAGACGCCACATCTCAAGTGCACGCAAACATACGTTCAATTTCTGCACACAGGATCAGCGCGAGTCCAAACCGGATGCCACGTAACTTGGATGCCCAAGCCAACAATCTGGACCAACACTGAGACGCGCCCCTGAACCGACATCCTTTAGAGGGCAGACAAATGCATAGGCAAATGCGCAAAAACACGATCGTGGCCTACCATGAGGAGTGCAGTGGAAAAGCCTTGGAGCGGGGCCTAGCCAAAAGAGGCTGCTCAACCTGCCAGGCTGCCCCATCCCTGAGCCTCACATGGGGCAGGATGAACATCAGAACGGCACACCGAGCTTGGAGACTGGGGAAAGGGAATCCCTAAACAACCGTCCTTCACTATCTCTGTGAGGTATCCTTTTTTTTTTTTTTTATTTACCTAAGCTCAGCTCTTCCTGGCTGAATACAGAGACGGTCTCCGGCGGAGAGGGGAGAGGGCAAATGCTGTCAGCGCCATGCTCAGCTTCCTACACTTGCTGCCTTTAAGCTATACAATCAGCTAAGTCCACACTGGCTGAAAAAAACAGCTTCCGGACCAAGGCACACATCTGAGGGACCATGGAAATCACTTCAGGAATTCTCAACTGGGGGAGGGACCATTTGGTATTAACACAGGAGAGCTAGGCAATGAATTCTCCTTTTTTTTTTTTTTTAATTCTCCTTCTAAAATCTGAAACAATCCCCAGGAGGGAGATGCATGTCCACCATCTGCATGAGACAGAGAATACTTGACAGGCTGATGTCACTGCAGGACTATATATACTGTGCCATCAGTTTGCTCTGTCTCCATTCTGGTGGTAGAGGTGCATAACCCACTGGTCCAGAATCCATCTATCCACATGCTAGGAAAGCTCAGATTATTGCATCGGCCATTCTGTGCTTCTATTACAGGGTAGGGTTGCCAACTTTTCCACAGACCAGGACTGGACAGTCAAGGAATAGGAGGGAAGAGGTGGTCGTTTATATGCTCATTTCTATAAATTTTAATAAATTTCCATAAATGTTAAATCCTGCCTGTGAGCTACCTTCCACCTTCCCCATTTCTGAGCTCAGCTCCATGGGGCAGGCTGCTATAGATCCCTACACAGAAATTGCAAAATAGCAGAATACCTCACTTCGGTCAGACATGCAAAACATAGACAGACCCTCGCCAAATACAGAAAAAATAGACCATCAAGTATAAATAAAAACATGCAGACAAAATCTAAACTGGAAACTGCAACTAACTGGACTATATGCAATGTAATTGAAAACCAGAAATATCACCAACAATAAAAGCAAGAAATAGAAAACATCAATCATAACCGTAAAACCATAAAAACCATAAAAACAGAAAAAATATTTCAAAACAGCTGATGAATAAAGATCAAATAATCTAAACTTTATATAAAATGTTTTTAAATTTCCCCAGACACCTAAAAAGTATTTTAAAACAGCTGACACATCAACTAGACACAGTAATTAAAACTAAAAAGGATATTTAAAAATCCCCTGCTCTCCATACCTGGGAATATTTGATTTCCAGTCACCCTGAGATTGTTGTGGATTATTGGAGGAGGTGTGTATGTGTGGGGGGTCTCCTCTCTCTTATATATACACCCATTCACTCTCTTTTACACTCCCTCTCTGTCACTCATAAACATGCATGCTTCCTTCATTACACACACTCACTCACACACATTCTCCCTTCCTCACACACACTCTCTCTCGCACATACTCCCACACACGCTCTCAGAGGGTCAGAGGGATGCTGGGCAGGGAAGGGGGAAAGAGACTTAAGCCAGAACTGTCAGAAGGGGTAGGCCCTGGGCAACCGCACAGGGTGCAATGTACAAGGTCGGGGAGGAAAGCATTGATGCACTCATCAGGGGGATGGGTGCCAGCGCTGCATGCCAGCACTGTATGAGCCCTCTTTAGTCCCAATGCATTTTTTCCTGGGGGAGTTCTCTTGGTGAAAAGTCAGTGGGTTCAGGCTAGTTCTCAGCACTGCAATCCCAGTGGGGAAGGGGGATCCAAAACCCTCCCAACTATTGTCATCCAAAAAAAAAAAACTTCAAAAGTTAAACTGGATCCATCTTCTGCCCTCACTATCTCTCGCAGCAGGATGCTTGCCCACCTAGGGTTTAGAAGAGGCTCACAGGTCTTTGGTCCCCTGTAGAGAGCCCTTTGACCCCAAAAAGGTATCGGGCTTAAAAATCTCTCTCTCTGTAAATTAGTGGGAGAAGGATCTCTGGCAGGGAGTGCACGACGAGGTGTCACTTCTAACAGAAACTCCATCTGGGTGATCCTTACTCTTCACTTGCTTCCTCAAACTGATCCCAATGGGTAATTTGCGCATCCCTAGCACGTCCATGCCATCGAGCGCCCAGGAGAAGTGGCTGTGCACAGGTAAAGAAAACGGACACAATTTTCTGAGCATCCGTTTTCCTAACCTGACTGCTGTCAAGTTATTTTTTGGTTGCAGCTTTCTGTGGTTCCTCCTGCTTAGTATCACAACAATATTAAGTAGGAGGAACCACAAAAAAAAACTATTTTCTAATCTTCTGAGCATGGCTCGGGGTGCCTCAAAACTTAACAGCTCTGGGCTGGCGTTAAATTTTGAGCGCTAACGTGCACGTCAGGCGCACGTGTTTTTTTAGATCGGGGGTGCTAGCTAATAGCCTCATCAACATGCATTTGCACGTGATGAGCGCTGTTTTGCATTGGGATGGATGCGCGTTTTGGATGCACTAATCCCCTTATAGAATAAGGGGTTGTGAACGTGCGTCCAAAACATGCTCTGCTTCAATGTATAATAAAATGGTTGGGATAAATAAGGTGCAGAGAAGCAATCCAGATCCTCCAAGTAGGAGGGACTGAGGGGTATGGATCACTGCTTCTAAAGTGTGTTCTGTACAGGGACAGTGACAGCTGATGGGCGGACTGGGGGAGGGCATCTGCTACATTAGGATTTACCACCCGGAAAAGGATCTGGACGACATTATGGACAATACTTTGAAACCCTTGGTTCAGTGTGCAGCAGCAGTCAAAAAAGCAAAGAGACTGTTAGGAATTATTAGGAAAGGAATGGAGAATAAAGTGGAGAATATCATAATACCTCTGGATTGCTCTATAGTGAGGCCGCACCTGGAGTACTGGGCACAGTCATGGTCACCAAAACTCAAAATAGATATAGTTGCACTAGTAAAGGTACAGAGAAGGGTGACCAAAATGATAAATAGGATGGAATGGCTCCTTTATGAGGAAAGGCTAAAGAGGTTAGGGCTGTTCATCTTAGAGAAGAGACGGCTGAGGGGGGATATGATAAAGGTCTATAAAATCATAAGTGGAATAGAAAGGGTAAACGTAACTTAATTATTTACGCTTTAAAAAAATAAGAAGACAAGGAAACACTCTATGAGTTAATAAGTAGCACATTTAAAACACATTGGAGACAATTCTTTTTCACTCAACAAACAAATAAGCTCTGGAATTCATCACCTGAGCATATGGTTAAGGCACTTTGTATAACTGGATTTAAAAAAGACTTGCATACATTCCTGGAAGATAAGTCTATGAACTGTCATTAACCAAATAGACTTAGGGCCGGATTTTAAAAGGGTTACGCGAATAAGGTACGCGCGTAACCCTTTTAAAACGCCCCTGCGTGCGCCGAGCCTATTTTGCATAGGCTCGGCGGCGCGCGCAAGCCCCGGGATGCGCACAAGTCCCAGGGCTTGCAAAAAGGGGCGGTCAGGGGCATAGCTAGGGGCGAGGTGTCAGCTCAGGGGCGTGTTCGGGAGCATGTGGATGGTCTGGGGGCATGACCAAGTGCCCCAACACAGCGGCCTGTGTCGGGGCCTGCCGCGCCAGCAGACAGCCGGCGCGCGTAAGTTACTACTGCCCGGAGGCAGGCGTAACTTTTCGAATAAAGGTGGGGGGGGGGGGGGGTTAGATAGGGCCGGGGGTTGGGTTAGGGAGGGGAAGGTGCGGGGGGGGGGGGGGGTGGAAGGGAGGGGAAGGAGCGGCCTCGGAGGGAACGGGCAGCGTACTTATCAGTGCACGATAGCGGCATGGGATTATTTGTTTTGAGAACTTGTAACCTAGATTGGCCACTGTTGGAAATAGGATGCCGGGTTTGAAGGACCCTCAGTCTGACCCATATGGCAAATTCTTGTTTTTATGTCAGGGTACTGTACCAACTAATGCAGTTCAGTGCACTGGTTTTGACTCACAGTAATGTTTGGGATTGCAATCTGGTATTTTTAATCTGGAAACACTACTTGCATACTTTTAAAGATGTGCTGTTATTTGAAATTAGATAAGAAATGTCTATGATGTTGCCTATATCGTTTTTGAAACAAAAAAGAAAAATGAATGAAATATTGTTTAATTTGGTGCCACTTGTATATAAAAAAAAAAAAAAATTTGACCACCAATTTTTTGGAAAAGTCCCCTCTTGGGCTTTCTCCCCTTAAGGGCCATCCCCGAACTGTTGACACTCTTCGCGGTTTCCTGGACTCTCCCTTTACATATCTTAAATGTATAATCAGATGTAAAATAACAGCACTAAACTATTTCCAAAGTAGCATCTTAAGAAATATCCTTATCCTGTCTGTTATGCTTCTATCACTCCTATTCACCAATTTACATGCTATTTTCCTATTCTTTCCTCCTTTTTCTTCCAAATTGGTCATCCTGACCCCATGAGCATTTTGATTTCTAACTATCAAGACCGATTCCCTCTATTTTAATAAACTCTTCCACCGTTCATTGCAGCAAGGATCCTGCAGTGCCAGCAGTGGGTGAAGCTCCGCCCTCTGTGTGATGTCATCACTCTGTTACCACAATGTAGGGCTTCTCCACTATGGATGTCATCAGTCAGTGCCGAGCAGGAAGAGGAAGTGTCCTGTATTGGAGACAGACTCACAAAAGAGTATTTTCTTCCTTCGTCTTTTCATTTGCAGACTCACAGCTGGAAATCAGAAACCTGCAGCCCGAATTCTCAGCTTCTGTCCTCCTCCTGCCCCTGTAACAGCCCCCGATTTGCACTGCAAGATGTAAACACTCAGCTTTTCCCCAGCCTGAGAAAGAGCCCCCCAATTAATTTCTAATCTTGAAAGCAGC
The DNA here is from genome assembly GCF_901001135.1 of Rhinatrema bivittatum. NCBI lineage: Eukaryota > Metazoa > Chordata > Amphibia > Gymnophiona > Rhinatrematidae > Rhinatrema > Rhinatrema bivittatum. Next base: position 36,199,912 of record NC_042616.1, on the reverse strand, counting down.
AAAAGCAAAGAGGAAAATGCTTGCAGGAGCTTCTGCTCAGGTAGGAGATTGCCCCCCTCCCCCCAACTTTCTCTTCTCTGTATAACACTACAGAGTCAGCCCTGACTTTAATAGGACCTGGAGCAGTCGTGGAATGCAGAAAAGATACTTTAGAACCCTCCTGAGTGAAAGGCGAGAGATCAGGGAGTCCCAAAAGCGAGATTTTGTGTCCTGATTCTATATGTAACTAGTTTTAAGTTCATATAATTCTACTTTGGGACTGTATGTTATGTAATTGTGAATTATATACATTTAGAGGTTGATTTTAAAAGCATTATTCATGGGAAAAATGCCCACATATGCAGAAGTAATGCAAATTTTTAAAAGCCTTGAAGTATACACGTATATACATGTGCGTGCCTCAAAAATAAGGTGGAAAAGGGGTGGGGCATGGGTGTTTCAGGGCAGGGCCAACAGTTACGCGCTTAACTCCGTATTTTAAAACCAGAGACTGCGATGTTAGCCACATAACTTTATTGCTGCTCCTGATGAGGAGCAAGTCTGAGTTTTAGGGCTTACAGGATAGGGTGAAGGTTATGGGTCAACTGGGGGCATGCAGGATGAAGAACCAGATGGGTCTTGATGACCTCAATATTAACTAGGCAAACTGGGGGACTAATTGGAAAAACTGGGTTGGCCCTCGCACAAGCATGTTTTAAAATCCAGCTAAATATGCACATAAAGCCCGAAAGTGTCTAGGAAAGATGTGCAAAGTATGTTTTCTTGAACAATCTCTTAAGATTAGGCACATGCTTACACACAGGAGTATTTTAAAACATGCGCATGCAAGTGCGTGCATGATTTAAAATTGTAGTATATCTCTACTCGTGCCGATATGCGCATGTATGGGTACACGAGCTGTCATTTTAAAATTAGCCTGAGAGGAACCTTTCCCCTTGCCCTGCTGATCCAGAGCACTGAAAGATCTCCTAAAATATAATTCTTCTCTAGGACTTTGTGATATGACTCTGCATTATATGCTTTGTGTTTCAGGTCCCAGTAACCTTTGAGGACATCACCATTTATTTCTCCCAGGAGGAGTGGAAGTATTTAGAAAAATGGCAAAAGGAGCTTTACAAGGATGTGATGAAGGAGAATTATCAGATGCTGAGCTCACTAGGTAAGACTATTGTATATATATTTTTTTTTTCAGAAAAGAATACCAGGCAGTAGGAAGAACAGAATATCATTTGGTTGTAATCTTAGTGAAAGCCTTTGTTATTGCAGTTTGCTACAAACAAGGCTTTTTCTGTGATATTTTCCAATGTAAAAGCTTGAGAGAGAGAGGAATGAATGAAAACATGACCAGAAAGAGAGAAAACAAGAGGGTGGGTGACTGAGGCTAAAAGGAGGGAGAGAAAAGGGTGAGCAGGTCAGAAGTAGGCTAGAGGAGAAGATTGAATGCATAGGGAAATGGGAGAAAGTGAAGGGAATGTGAGAGGGCAGGAGGAAGATTGGAGGGTGTATTAAACTACACAACTGAAGGGGTCATGGAAAGAAAATGAGAAAAGGAAATATTTTAGTGGTGATGGAGAGCGAACAAGACAAGTGGAGAAAAGACAGATTGAGAAATCTTAGGAAAAAATAGGAGTAGGTCAGAGGAGGTAATGGGAGGAGCAGATCATAAGAATAGGGGAAGACAGAAAAATTGGATAAAGCCAACAGGAGCAATATGTGAATAAACAGCAGCTACAGAAGAGAGAGAAAAAGAAAAAGATGAGGAAATATATAAGCAAGAGGGAAAATTGGAGGTAGATAAAGAAGGAAATTAAGTAAGAAAATAGATGAGGGAGAGGTAGCGCTAGAGATAAATGGAGAGAGCAGGCTTGTCCAACATACGGTCTCTATCTCACAATCTGGCCCACTGATTGCACTACTGTCAGCTCTTGCTCTTCCCATCTTCCCTCCCTTTGTTTCCGCTGTCCCCAGAACAGATGATCACTTCCGGCACTTCTTGGCCCTTGAAGAGTGTTAGCCACACAAAGCCCAAATTTCTTTGGCATTCTCACAAGACTTTGAAAACGAAGCTGTCAGTCATGAAAGCTTGACTAGTTGTAGGATATCGCACTTTATCCAAGTCAGTTCTTGTTCTCATCCTGTCTTAAGGGCCGATACAGTAAAAACGTGGGAGAGCTGGCGAACGCCCACTCTTCCAGCGCGCACACAGGACACTCTCCTGTGCATGCGATACAGTAAGTTAATTTATTTAAATTAGGCCCGGCGGTAAAAAGAAGCGCTAGGGACACTAGCACATCCCTAACGCCTCTTTTTTGACAGGAGCGGCAGCTGTCAGCGGGTTTGATAGCCGATGCTCAATTTTGCCGGCTGACAGCTATGGGCTTGGAAACCGGACACTGGCAAAATTGAGCGTCCGGTTTTCGACCCGACAGCCACTGGACCATTTAAAAAAATTTTTTTTAATTTTTTACTTTTTTAAACTTTCGAGGCCTCCAACTTAATATTGCCATGATATTAAGTCGGAGGGTGCACAGAAAAGCAGTTTTTACTGCTTTTCTGTGCACTTTCCCGCTGCCCGGAGAAATTAGCGCCTAAGTTTGGGTAGGCACTAATTTCTGAAAGCAAAATGTACGGCTTGGCTGCACATTTTGTTTTCTGAATCGCGCAGGAATACCTAATAGAGCCATCAACATGCATTTGCATGTTGCGGGCGCTATTAGGTTCGGGGGGGGGGGGGGGGTTGGACGCGCGTTTCAGACGTGCTATTACCCCTTACTGAATAAGGGGTAAAGCTAGCGCGTCCAAAACGCGCATCCAAATGCCGGCTGTACTGAATTGGCCCATTAGGTAGATGAGCATGAAAGCACTCCAAACTTAATTCAATTAATAGGCTCTCCCATCCCCCATATCTTATCTCCAAACATTACTATAATAATCTAAACAGCTGCTGAAGCTAATGGCTACCTACATCCCCCTGGTTTTGCTGTAGGGTATATGGATACTATGAACCTACAAGCATCAACCCTGGGAACATGATAGGCAGAGAACTTCAGAAGATTGTAAGTCATCCAGGGCTGTTGATATTGGTTGCTCCAAGTTGGTCTCGTCAACCGTGGTATATGGATCTCAGGCATCTGCTGGGCAGCAGCAGCTCTCTAAGGCCTGCTTCTCACAAGGAGTTACTTTGCCAGGTTCCATGTTTTCATGAGGATATGGACCGCTTTCATCTCATGGGTTGGTCCTTGAGAGGACACGAATAGTGAAGAAAGGTTATTCTCAGGCGGCGGTGGCTTCGCTCCTAAAGGGCAGAAAGTTCTCCACTTCCTTGACTTATGTGCGTATTTGAAGAATTTCCGAGGATTGGCGCTCTGGATGTCAGTGTATTCCTGGGAATGCACCACTCCCATTAATTCTGGATTTTTTTGCATGAAGGCCTTTCTAAGGGCTTTGCTCTTAATACCCTAAAGGTACAGGTGGCGGCTCTCGCTTGTTATGGAGGACAAATACAAAGAAAGCCGCTGTCTTCTCATCCGGATGTCTCTTGGTTTCGGAGAGGTGTTAAGCATATTTAGACCTCGGCTCCAGATTCTGGTTCTGCTTTGGGATCTGAACTTAGTTTTGGTGGGCTCGCAGTTTGCTGTTAAGACTATTTTCTTGAAACTGCTTACCTTGAAGACTGTCTTTGTTCAGCTAGGAGGATATTGGAGTTGCAAGTGCTTTCGTGTAGGGAGCCTTTCTTATTGATTAGAAAGGATAGGGTCCAAATACACCCAGTTTCAGATTTCCATTTGAATCAGTTTCTTTGCCTTCATTTCAGGCAGGTAGATTCAGAAGACTATACACTTTTTCACCCCTTGGATGTGAAGAGACCTCTTTTAAGATATCTCCAGGTGACTAGCACTTTCAGGAAGTCTTACTATCTTTTTATCCTACATAGTGAAGTGTGGAAAGGTGAGGCAGCCACCAGAACTACAGTGGTGTTCTGGTTTAAAGAGGTAATTATAGTGGCTTGTGTGGACTCTGGTATTCCATTACTGATAGAGACGTGGGTCGCATAGCTGTAGTTAAAATGAATACCCTACCCCAATTTCTCTATTTGTTTTCTACTCTTCCCATTTTTCTTTCTACTGCAATATTACATTCTTGACAAAAAGAAAAAAAAAATTTATGATTTCATTTGGTGGAAGCGTCCCCTGAGGGTAGCTCGGCTAATTCTTTTTCAACCGAAATTGTGGGGAGGTCTTGGAGTCCCCAATTTATCTTGGTATTTTGGTACCTCCCAGTTGAGGGCACCGATTGATATGCATAGGAAGAACTCTGTGAAGCAATGGGTTCTGTTAGAACAAGCTTTAGTAGACATAACATGCCATGCTGGGTCAGACCAAGGGTCCATCAAGCCCAGAATCCTGTTTCCAACAGAGGCCAATCCAGGCCACAAGAACCTGGCAAATACCCAAAAACTAAGTCTATTCCACGTTACCGTTGCTAGTAATAGCAGTGGTTATTTTCTAAGTCAACTCAATTAATAGCAGGTAATGGACTTCTCCTCCAAGAACTTATCTAATCCTTTTTTAAACACAGCTATACTAACTGCACTAACCACATCCTCTGGCAACAAATTCCAGAGTTTAATTGTGCGTTGAGTAAAAAAGAACTTTCTCCGATTAGTTTTAAATGTGCCCCATGCTAACTTCATGGAGTGCCCCCTAGTCCTTCTACCATCTGAAAGAGTAAATAACCAGTTTACATCTACCCGTTCTAGACCTCTCATGATTTTAAACACCTCTATCATATCCCCCCTCAGCCGTTTCTTCTCCAAGCTGAATAAAGGCATGATGCCTTTATCTGCCTTGCCGTAGCAACCTAAATCCTTTTGGAGACCGCTATCATGTTTCCCATTTACCTTACAAGTTAGCATGGGGGTATGGTCTCGATGGAGGTCCCTATTGGTTGGTAATAGCTCTTATTTCTATCTCACTCATCCTTTTCACAATACCACCTTTCCAGAAGGATTGTGTTCCAAGGTATTTGCTACGTGGCCAGGTATTTTTCACAGTGAACATCTTTTTTGTTAGGGTAATTTTTTTGACTGCTGATGCTGATAGAGATAAATACGGCTTGCGGCATGTGGACTTATTAGCTTATGCACAGCTTAAACATTTTATAGATTCTTAGCTGAGAGCAGATAGCCTTCGCCGGACCAGATCTCTGTTTGAGACCTATTTCCAATAAGCAGATACCTTATGTGGCCTGATTTCCCAAATTATAAATTTATGTATTTATTTATTTAAAAGTATTTATTTCCTGCGCCCTCCAACGTTCGGGGCAGGTTACAAATTAAAGCATGCATAATTGGTAAATGAACATAAAATAAATAATATAAAAGAACGACCTAGGCACAACAACATCTAATTTTAAAATAATGTAAGATGATAAAGAGATGAAAATGAGTAAATCGAGCTTTTGAAGAAGGTTATTAACACAGATCTGAGAAAGCTAGTTTGAAAAAGTAGTGTTTTAGCGCTTTTTTGAAATAATCTTCTTAATGGCTGACTAAATGAACCCTTTAAACATTTACGTGATTGGGGCACAGATTTGGGGCATCCTTTGAGTATTGAGGACCGGGATTCCGTCTTCTTGTATGCTGGCAAGTGCTCTATATCAGTCAACCTACAAGAGAATTGCTATAAATTACTATATCGATGGCACTTGACACCAGCCCGAGTGCACCGTTTATTCCCCAATGTTTCGGATATTTGCTGGAGAAACTGGTGGCATTGGCACTTTTTTCTATATATGGTGGCAATATGAGAAGATAGTTTTCTTTTGGAAGCAAATTACGGAATGGTTTTCGCAATTAGTAGGGGTGAAGGTCACTGTTGATCCTTGTCATGCCTTACTTAATCTTCTATCCAATATGAATAAGCATTGTCATGCCTTACTTAATCTTCTATCTAATATGAATAAGCGTTTTTTCCAACAAGTGATCCTCACGGCCCGTTGTGAGTTAGCCACTTTTCGGAAACAGGTGGAGGTTCCTTCAGTCTTGAGGGGGACTCACCGCCTATATGGATATTATTCGGTTAGCTCGCTTAACTGCTTTATGGCACATCCAATTGTCAGACGTTCAAGGCAACTTGGGATCCTTCTATAACATGGCTTAGAACCTATGATTGAGCAGTATTATGGGGCTCAGTGCTCCTGGCTGATGTTATTCCTTTATTCCTTCCTTCATTCATTTTTTAGGTTTTCTCTTCTGTTTGTACTTACTGTATGATCTTGTTTTGTTTTCTAAGTTACTGCGTTTTAGGTAATGCTGCTTATCATATCATATGCTGTATTGTGCAGTTGTTCTAGTTTTCTTCTATGTAAGTGATGATCTTGTCATGCTCTGTGGGGGTGGGGGGTTGATTTTTATGTATACCTGAGAGGAAAATGGTTGCATTTACATGCATCTTATGCTCTTTTATATGTGTTTATATCATGTCATCCAATAAACATTTTCAATTATTAAAAACAAAAATCATGAGAGGACTAGAACAGGTAAATGTGAATCGGTTATTTAAAACAAATCAGAGAAAATTATTTTTCATTCAGTGCGCAATTAAGCTCTGAAATTTGTTCATGGAGGATATGGTTAAGGCAGTTAGTGTAGCTGGGTTTAAAAAACGTTTGGGGAATAGCCACTGCTATTACTGGCATCAGTAGCATGGGATCTATTTAATGTTTGGGCACTTGCCAGGTACTTGTAACCTGGATTGGCCACTGTTGGAAACAGGATGCTGGGCTTGATGGACACTCGGTCTGACCCAGTATGGCAACTTCTTATTGTTATGACTTGTAAGAGTGTGAACCCTGGGCCGAGGTGAGAGGTGTGTCTGCCCACAGGGAGGAGCCCTGTGAGCCTCACTGTCAGTAGGCGCGGTCTCAGTGGTGTCAGACACAGCTGTGGAATAGAGTCTTTATTAAGAGAAGAGAAAGGCACAGCCCGCGGAGCGGGAGGTGCAGTAAAAGTATAGTTCTGAGCAGAGGGGTATACCCAAGGGTGATACCTCAGACGTGCAAATCCGATAGTGGCCCGCAGAGCGGGATACGCCGGAGAGGTGTCTCAGTAGTGGTAATGAGATGGTAGTCCGAAGTGCAGGATCCCCTATGAGGGTCCTGGAGCGGTGGTTTGGTAATGACTTGCAGCGCAGGGTATACCAGAATGGTTCCTCCTGGGATGATGCGGTAGTGGCACGGGGTACACCGAAGATGATCCCACAATGAGGCTTGGTATAGTTGAAGTCCGTAGTGGTAAGGTACTCACAGGAGGTAGTTCCAGGAGAGGTCCTGGGGAGCGGGACAGATAGAGGTCCAAGGCAGGAAGGTCCTCCGAGGAGCAGGATAGCCAGAGACAAGGAAGGGCCCCCAAGGAGCAGGTACCCAGAGTGTCTCATGCCAAGTGTAGAGTCTGGAACCAGAAGTCCAAGGATGGAGCGGAATTCAGCAACGAGGAAACTCCTTGCTAACTCGTCAAACCAAAGGGCCAACCAGCTTAAGTATAACAAATGTATGACGTCATCCGGAAGGAACGCTCCCGAGGTTCCCGCCATTTCGTGTAGAAAGTTGGCCCATGCGCACGACTAGGTAATTCCTGAAACAAGATGGAAAGGTGAAGATCCGGTTGAAGCAGACTGGTATGAATTTAATGCAGATTTGGCCCAGGGAAGCAACTCGGACCAGACACTCTGTCTGGAGTTAACGTATGCCCAGAGAAACTGTTTTAGTGTACAGTTCATCCTCTCGGTCTGTCCATTGGCCTGCAGATGGTAAGCTGATGTGAGATCCAGGGAGATGTCAAATTGTTTGCAGAGGGATCTCCAGAATTTTGCTGTAAATTGGACCCCTCAGATGGAGAGGATGTGTCTTGGCAGGCCATGAAGGCGAAAGACATGGTGGGTGAAAAGCTTTGCTAATTCAGGAGCTGAAGGTAACCCGGGTAGTGCCACGAAATGAGCCATCTTTGAACAGCGGTCCACAGTGCCCCAGATGGTATTGTTGCCATTGGCCATGAGTAAGTCAACAATGAAATCCATGGCTATATGCATCCACGGTTCGCTAGGTGCGGGGAGTGGCTGAAGAAGTCCCCAGGGATGACCGATCAGTAATTTTTGTTGAGCACATGTAGGACACGACTCTACCTAGGTCTGGACATCTTTCTTCATGGTGGGCCACCAGTAGAACCTTTGCAGAGTGGAAAGCGTTCTGGCTTGTCCAGGATGACCGAGCAGAGAGTCATGCCCCCTTCTGAGGATCTTTTTCCTGAGTGCTTGGGGAAAAACCGTCTTCCCAGCTACCGTGTGGGTAGCAGAGAGGAGTACTCTTGTAGGGTCAATGATGTGACGCGGAGTATCAGGTACATCTTCCATGGAAAAAGAACGGGAGAGTGCGTTAGCGCGGGTGTTCTTGTCCGCGGGACGGTATCGCAAGAGGAAGTCGAAGCGATTAAAAAATAGAGACCAGTGGGCCTGCCTATGATTCAGGCATTGCGCATGACGTAAGTATTCGAGGTTTTCGTGGTCTGTGTAAACCGTGATTTGATGTTGTGCACCATCGAACCATGGACGCCATTCCTCGAATGCCAATTTAATCGCCAATAACTCCTTGTCTCCAATCCCGTAGTTTTGCTCAGCAGGGGAAAGCGTCGAGAAAAAACGAGCAGGGATGTAAGATGTGGTTGTCAGTATGTTGGCTAAGGACAGCACCAACCCCGACGACAGAAGCATCCACCTCTACGATGAAGGGTCGTCGAGAATCTGGGTGGCGTAAGCACGGCTCTTGAAGAAATGCCTCTTTGAGTTCCTGAAAGGCCTTTCACAGATACCTCATAGTCTCCGCCAGGCACTTGCTATGGCTAAGGAACTGGGCAATAGATTCAGTCGCCAAAGCCAGATTAAGTAAACACGCATTCAAAGGTAGGTTATTGTTTGGAGAGGAATTAGAGAAGCCGGTAAAGGATATGGGAGAGTCCAAAATCCAGAGACTGCCAGAAGATAGATTCAGGATGTCCATCTGGGAAGGAGTGTCAAGGCAATGGCTGAAGGATAGCAGGTAGTACAAACTAATTAGACTCCAGAACACACAGGAGTCTGATCCTCTAAGTTGAGTGGCCCTTTTGGAAAGCCAAGCACAGCACAGTAAGGGCCCACAATGACAGTTTGCAGGCCCATTCCTTGCTTTCGCTGGTTGAAGGGCAGCTACAGTGCTTCTATGAGGAGTTGGCCCACATTACAGTAGACCAATAGGTCCTGGACTTCAAAACAGGAGGAGTTTGCATGTGCTCATGCTTATGGGCACGTGTGGGAGTGGCGGCATCCATGCCACGGTGAAGGAGAAATGGCATTGTAGCAGGCCGGTGGTGTTGGCAGTGAGAGCGGTCAGTCGTGGTGTTTTCCCACAGCCAGCCAAACGTTACGTCGCCCTTCCCAAACACTAGTGTATCTCAGGGCCTGGTTCAGCACAAGGAAAGGAAGACTGTTTCTAACAGATGAGAGAGTACACAAACTACAGGGGCAAATAAGGTGGGTGTTGAATTTGCCAACCCTTCAAGAATGGACATTTTTGCTGGTTTTGGGATCAATGGCAGTGCCAATGGAAACAGTACCTTGGCAAGGGCCCATATGAAACCTTTGCAGGTGATCCCTACAAAGTCAGGAATTTGAGAGAGAACTTCCCATGAAAGGATAGGCCAGGAGGAGCCTAAAATGGTGGTTAGTCAAGACCAACCTGGTAAAGGAACCAGTCTGGAGCTCCCACAGAGGATCATGGTAATGTCAGATGTGAGTAGATCAGGATGGGGAGCACACTGGTGGCTCAGAGACACTGGTCTCAACTGGTGGGATCATACTCAATGAATTAGTTGGAGACCAGAGCAATCAGACTGGCCTGAGTGAGCTTCCTACCAAACTATTTTTGGATAATGCCACAGCAGTGGCTTATGTGAACAGTCAAAGAAGGACAAGGAGTCAGCAGGTGATGAGAGAAGCGGCCCTTCTAGTAAAATGAGCAGAGAATCATCTTTTGGGAATCTCAACTACCTTCATAGCAAGAGTCGACAAAGTACAGGTCTATTTCCTGAGTCACCAGAGGCTAGATGCAGGGGAATGGTACTGGCAGAAGTGGCCTTCAATTAATAGTGGACAAATAGAGGCAACACCAATGGGATCTGATGGTGACACACAAGAATGCCAAAGTGAAACAATTCTTCAGCTAGAGAAGAGAATGGGGAATGAAGGGGATAGGTGCCCTTCTTTGGACCACCTCTATCCTTTTTGAGATACAGGCTCTAGAACTGAACACAGTCCTCCAGATGAGGCCTCACCAAGGACCTGTTCAAGGGCATTATCCACCTCCTTTTTCTTACTGGTTATTCCTCTTTCTATGCAGCCCTGCATTCTTCTGGCTTTAGCTTTCGCCTTGTCACTATTTTCAGATCGCCAGACACTATTACTCCAAGATCTCTCTCTTGGACTGTGCACATCAGTCTTTCACCTTCCCATCATATACACTTTTTGGCACTTCTTGGCATTCAGTGTCAGCTGTCAAATCTTCAACCACTCTTCAAGCTTTCTTAAATCACTTTTCATTCTCTCTACACCTTCCGACGTGTCCACTCTGTTGCAGATCTTAGTATCATCTGCAAATAGACAAACTTTACCTTCTATTCTTTCCGCAATGATATTGCACAGAGCTGGTCCCAACACCAATTCCTCTGGCACTCCACTTAACATTAATCTCTCTTCAGAGTAGGTTCCATTTACCATTAAACATTGTCTCCTATCAGTCAACAAGTTTGTATTCCACACCACCACCGTGGCGCTCACTCCCAAGCTTCTCATTTTATTCACAAGCCTCCTATGCGTGACCATATCAAAAGCTTTGCTGAAAACCAAGTAGATCACATTGAGCGCTTCTCCTCAATCCAATTCTCTAGTCACCCAATCAAAAAAATCTATTAGATTTGTCTGACAGGACTTTCCCTTGGTGAATCTATGCTGCCTTGGGTCCAGCAACCCTCCTGAATGTAGATAGTTCACTGTCCTTTCCTTCAATTGAATAACCTGAAAATGGGAATAATGAGTGAGGTGATAAAATTTTCCAAAGACACAAAATTATTCAAAGTTGTTAAATCACAAGAGGATTGTGAGAAATTTTAAGAGGAGCTTGCAAAATGGTTCCAATCTTTCTCCACATGTCACAGTGACATTGCTGTTGATTTGTAAGGGAAGGGAGATATCAGTTTTCTCTCTTCCCCACTCCCACCCCCTATTAATCGACGGTCTCTGTCCCTCCCTTCCAGGAATGAGCCCAACACTCTCCTTCCCTGCCTATCTTTTATAAAACTCAGCTCCCTGCCTTGTGCTTCCTCACTCTACCATTAGCTGAATCCCAAGTTCTGGAACCTCATATCTGCAGACTGAGCTGTATCTGTTCCAGTTTCTCCCCACATGCCACCTGCAGGGTGTGCTTCAGGCTCACTCCTCTTCTCCTGTAACTTTCAGGCTTTCTGAGAAACAAGGAGCAGGCTGATGCAGAAGCAGAAACTGCCAAGCAGAAAACAGTTGCTCTTATCCCATCTCCGTCCCCTCCCCTCCTGTTCATTGCGAGCTTTATGAAGGGGAGCGGCTGGCTTGGAGCTTCCTAGTGTTTCCAGCGAGACCTGGCAGGTGATGCAATTTCCTGGTCTTTCCAGGTGAAATCCAGAGAGTTTCCAGCTATGCCATGGCAGTGCACAGCACTAACACTGAGCCACTGGGCTGGCCCTGATTCCTTATGATTTACTACTTAAGAAGACTGGTCACAACATAATCCTGGGGCAGGGTGAAAGCATATTTAGGAAACTTAGTGCCAGCCAGAATCTTTTCAAGAGCCAGGCACTTTTTTTCCTTACATTTTAGCATTTTGTATATTTGTTTTTTTTGGGGGGGGGGGGGAGATTTCCTTTTTTCCTTTCTTTGCTCTCCCTTTCTTCCAGCCTCTTTTCTTCTTCTTTCCTCCCTCCACCCTCTTCTGTTTGTTCTGTTCTTCCTCCTTCCCCCCCCCCCCCAGCCTCTTCATTAATATGTGAGCTGGTGGCAGAAGGCCGGCCGCTGGCCAGCTAAGGTGCATCCTCTTGGGCCCGGGCTACTGCCAGGCACCATTTCTAGGAAAACTGGCACCCGGGATATATCCATCCCTATGCTGGAGAATTTGTTCAGTATTAGACAGAACGATCTCAAAACGTTATATGCTGGGGTGCTGGGCAGTAGCAAATTAGAAGGAAAAGTCACTTCCATAACAATCTGGGGCATTAATTGTATGCAGATTATGAGAGAAGACTGTCTCTTATCTCCATACTCTAGGAATTGGTGCAGTATTCATACAGCTTGGTACCCTCTATGTTGTTATGAGAAAAAATGATCAAAAGCACAACAGCATACACGTAGACATGCAATTCTTTTTAGTTACCTCTTTATTTTGATGTGCAAGTGTGAACTTATTTTAAGCAGTAGTTAGCTTGCAGAAGAATAGTACGCCTCAATAGAGAGTAATGAAGCAGATAAATCACTGATATAAGACCTATAAGTTCTGGGAAAATATGCTGTTTTTCTTAGCCTGCTTGCAACAAAAAACAAGTCCTTAGATCAGATATACTGGAGAGCAGTTACTCAGAAGACTGACTTCAAAATGACATGGTGTGTGTGCAGGTTTTTAAATAGTTTCTTGACAATAGCAAGCAATTAATTTATGAAGTAATGCACATTCCTAATCTTCTCTGGGAAAGATACAGTAACTTTGAAAGTTTCCTCTGTGGGCAACAGGGAGGCCCAACACCTTGGCTTCGATGTAAGCCTTGTCAAGCAGTAACATGGGGAAAGGGGTATATTCATCTTGTGGGTTAGAGGTATAATTACCAGTACATCTGAGAATGTGCCCATAACCCGTGGAACATGTCTCTTGGATGGGATTTCCAGCCTCCGCAGGACACAACTGACAAATGGATTGTACTGAACTGTTGCCTCCCACCATAATCACAGTGAGGCAGAGTCCAGTTAAAACATGGAGGATAGGTGGGGCAGTTAGGTGAGTGGTCCCCACCATATGAGGATGTTCTCCAGGGAGGGCCACCATTTTATTGCCAACTTGATACAAATGAATAGTTATATTTAGTTTATGGTCAAAGCATTCATGTAAAACGTTCCGATGTGGAGACAGGAATGTCCATGCTGGTTCTGTGCTACCAGTGCAAAGAGAGAGTACCCAAACACCATGTTGGGATACTGGATCAGTACTGGTTCAGAGGGAAGAGTGTCCCTAACACCATGCTGGGACAATAGATCAGTAAAGAATGAAAGGGGGAAGTGTTCTTTAACATTGTGCTGAAGCACTGAATCATTACTTGAAGTGGTGCAGAGAAGAGGGGATGTTAGCTGTTATAACTTTTCTGTTCCCTTTAAGCAGGGATCCCTCAAAACCCGCAGACCTGCCTGGTATTTAGGGTAAGCAAGCTATGCATATAGATTGATCTTAGATCATGTGTAATGCAAGTAGCTCTGATGAATGTTCATTGGGGATGCCCTAAACAGCAGACCTATCGGCGGCCCTTGAGAACAGCTGCTCTAAGATCTGTCCATGCTGGGAAAACCCTGACCATTGTCACTGTGAGTCTCCCTCACATCAAGTAATATCTGTTCTTTATTTTCTTATCCAGAAATCACTGAGTCCAAGAGAAGGAATGAGGAGAGACATCCTGAGGAGCACAGTAAACATCTGGAATTGAGTAAAACTGTGTCAGAGAAAGATGGCGGGAACACCTGTCCATGTTGTGACTGGGAGAAAAACTGCTGGACCCAATATAAACCAGAGGAAGGACTAAGAAACCCAACAAGAGACTCCACTCAGAATGTGACCCCCTGTGAGCAAAGTGCCAGTGATATCCCTCACATGATGGGACAGCAGAGAAACCAGAGACCAGGAGAACAGTGTGTGTGTAATGAATGTGGAAACTGCTACATGGATCAGAGAACTCTAAAGTCACAAGATGGAGTTCATGGAGGAGAAAGACCACATACACGTACAGACTGTGACAAGAACCTCAGTCAGAAGGAGTCTCTTCCAGTACACCACACAATCCATACTAATCATGATAGACCATTTCTCTATGGTGACAATGGGAAATACTTCTTTCACAAACCAGACCAGGTAATCTCTAAGAGAAATCACCCAGGAAAGGGAGATTTTTCATGCAGTTTAATTCTGAAAGGACATCTTACACAACGTCCAAGAATGCACATTAGAGAGGGATCCTTTTCATGCACTGAATTTGGGAAAAGCTCCAAGGAGAAGGAATCTCTTTCAAAACACCTGAGAATTCACACTGGAGAGGGACCTTATTCATGCACTAAATGTGGAACAAACTTTATTAGGAATGAAGATCTTCAGATACACCAGAGAATTCATATAGGAGAAAGTTCCTTCCCAAACAGGAAATGTGGGAAAAGCTTCAATGAGAGAGGAAATCTTACAGAACACCCAAGAACTCATACTGAAGAGAGACCCTTTCCATGTGCTGAATGTGGGAAAAGCTTTCGTCAGAAGAGAACTCTTGTAGAGCACCTGAGAATTCACTCTGGAGAGAGACCATTTCCATGTACTGAATGTGGGAAAAGCTTCAGTCAGAAGGGAGCTCTTATACGGCACCTACAAATTCATTCTGGGAAAAGACCCTTTCCATGCAGTGAATGTGGGAAAAGCTTTAGTCTAAAGGGAAATCTTGTAGCGCACCTGAATATCCACTCTGGAAATAGACCCTTTCCATGCAGTGAATGTGGGAAAAGCTTTAGTTTAAAGGGAAATCTGGTAGCGCACCTGAAAATCCATTCTGGTGAAAGACCCTTTCCATGTGCTGAATGTGGGAAAAGCTTTATTAGGAAGAGAAATCTTGTAAAGCACGTGAGAATCCACTCTGGAGAGAGACCTTATTCTAAAGAGAGACCATTTCTATGAAATGAATGTGTGAAAAGCTTTATTCGGAAGGAAAGCCTTGTAAAGCACTAGGGAATCCAAACTGGAATGTGTCCCTTTCTATGCAAGGAATATGGAAAAAGCTTTAGTTTGAAGAAAGATATTCTAGATCACCTAAGAGAGCGTTGGTGGTCTGAGGGATGGAGAATATTTGAACAGTGTAAAATTTTCTCACTAAGTGTGGGTAGTGTTACTTGATGACCTCATTGTAAAACATCTAGACCAAGTCTCAGCAAGGTGACCACTACTATTTAAATATGTAAAGAAGAAAAAGATAAATCTATACTGGCTGCACATCACCCAGAATAAAACAGTGCCTATTTGGTCATGTGATACTCTATACAGGATGCATCTATACAGTATGTGTTCTAGCTCTTCTCAGAGTGTACACTCCCTCCATGCTTTTTTTTTTACCTTCTTAAAAATTGCACTCTGAGCCTTGCTTCTCTGTGCCATCTCGTTGATCGAGTGGAGAATATTATTGCAGCAGTCTAAGCACACGAAAACTCCGTGGGAGGAGAGGGAGCAGTCAAAGCAAACCGAGGCCAAGATGGCAGATCCCACAATGAAACAGCTGTTCTCCTTTCTCTTCATTGGTGGTAGCCATGGTAGTTACACAAGTTTTGGAAGAGAAATTTAACAAACATTTCACTCAAATAGAAGATATTAATATTTTAAACAGCAATTTGGTGAAGCACAGAATCATATATCTGATTTTAAAAATTGTGTTCAAACTCTTGAATCCACTCTCACCACAAATCAAGCTTCCAACCAAGTTTTGCTGGATAAGATCGAAGACTTGGAAAATTGATCGAGAAGAAACAATTTCAGACTAGTGGGGGTTCCAGAGTTGATTTTAGACCAGGAGCTGATACCGTTTTTAGAAACATGGCTACCTCGAAAATTGGGCCTAATACTTTTGCATGGCCTGCTGAGAATTGAACGCAGACATCTGTTGGGGCAAATGCGGCAAGCCAACTAGGTGCCTAGAGTGGTGATTTTCAAGATATTGAAATTTGTTCATAAGATAGAATTATATTGTGCATATTGGGAAAAAAAATGAATTACTATATGAGGGGAAAAACTTTTAATGTTCCAAGATTACTCTGCGTCAGTAGCAAAAACAATGCAAGGCCTCTGTGCCAGTTTGTGTACAATTAGCTAATTTGAAGATTCGAGGGACTCTACTTTTCCTAGTGAAATTGAAGGTCATATCAAGGAAAATCTTTTTTCGATAAGATGGATGATGCTCACCTTTTTCTGCAAACACTTGGTGACTCATGATTTTTTCTGATTCTGCATTCTCTCACTAAGAGCTCATAATGAAGCGAGTCTTCGCATGCTTAATGACGTTGAAGTTCTGGAAGCATTTCCTTCTTTCCGCTCTCCTTTTTCTTAGTTCTTTGACTTAGCAGTTAACTGATAATTATTATAATGTTCTTTTTTTTTTGTTTGTAACTTTTTATTTTTAAATGGTCAGAACATACACCAGGCATTAAAATAAAGAAAAGAAGGGTATCGGCACAACACATGATGGAATAAAGAATAAAAATAACAGGTCGAGAGCTCCTACTGAGAACTGTAAAACTTCCAGTGTGGGTCCCAAATCATATCGTATAGTTTAACATTATCGTGTAACATAAAGGTTAACTTTTCAAGCAAGACCACAGAGTGCAGCTGTGACTTCCAGTGGTTCAGAGTCGAAACAGATTTCCATTTCCATGCAATGATAAAATGGGCAACTTGTAACATTTGCTGTATGAGTAGCCTTTGAATACCTACTCACTCTATGATCCCTACACAAGCCCAAGACACAAAGTGCCAGGGAGAGAGAGAGCAATTAGCAATTTGCCCGATAAGACAGCCAACCTTCTGCCAGAAAGCAGAAATCAAGGGGCATCCCCACCATACATGAAAATAAGACCCAGGTAGGCCGTAGCCTTGCCAACACAGAGGCGAGGATGTAGAAGAAGATTTGGAAAAAAAGGGCATTGGTATGTATGCATAATCAGGTGGATCAAAAGCTTAGCCCGCTTAGCACAGACAGATGATTTATGTGCTCTGCGCCATATTCCCATCCACTCCTTTGAGGCAATCGGAATCTGTAAATCTGCTTCCCAATGCCTCTCAACCTTCAAGATGGGGCGGAGGTCCAGTCCAGTCTGACAAATTGCCCGGTATAAAATCGAGCAAGTGTTCCTTCTGGCAGGACCCTCTGCAAAAGCCAACTCCAGAGGTGTAGGAGGAGACCAATGCCCGTTCCCCCGCTCTCTCCCCGCTAACTCTTGCTTTAACTGGTCATAGCAGGACTGGGTGGAGTCAGGAATGTCAAATTCGTCTTGGAGGGCAGAGAAAGATAGCAAGCGTTCCCCATCATAAAGATTACCTAAGCAACATAAATCAGCCTCCCATCACTGCTTCACTGCCCTACTGAAGGAATGAATTGTGAGAGCAGGGTTTTTCCAGAGGGGACAGAAAGCATAGGGCCCACGCCTATTAATATATAACCCTTTACATGTAGCCCTCCATGTCTTAACAGTACAAGCTTTAAGGGGGCAGTTGTGACAAGTTCTCCTACTCCCTGCAGACAGGGGAGCCCGAGAGAGTAGAGCTACAAGGTCTGTGCCCTCCGCCAAATGTCTCTCAAGGGCAAACCACGGTATGATGAAAACCCTGTATATCCATGTGAATATGCCTGACAGATGGGCAGCCCAGAAATAGGCCCGTAGATCTGGGAGAGCCATCCTTCCCAGCTCCTTGGGTCTGCACAAGGTGTAGAAACTGACCCGTGCAACCTTCCCCCTTCATAAAAACTCCAGCAATGCAAAATTAAGAGAGGTGAAAAAACATTCAGGGGAAAACAAGGAATATGCTGGAATAGATAGGATAATCGGGGCAGTATATTCATTTTAATCGTATTGATCCTCCCACTCCAGGAGAGATAGTGACCCTTTCAGCCCTGCAAGTCCTGCTTTATCTAGGTAACCACCAGAACATAATTCAGTCTATAGAGGTCACCCGGATTGCCAGGAACATGAATACCTAAATATTTAATGGATGTTGCCGCACACCAGAAAGGAGCAAAACAAGTCGGAAGAACTCTAGACCCATATGGGCCAATCAGAAAACCCACAGATTTATGGTAGTTGACCTTGTATCCCGCCACCTTCCCAAAAGCCGCCAGCTCAGCCAACACTACTGGACCCTCTTTGTCTGGATTGGATAAAAATAAAAGAATGTCATCGGCATATAGGGAAATCAGGTGTCCCTGCTCGCCCGTCTGAATCCCCAATAAATCAGGATGTGCCCTCAAACATGTCACAAGGGGTTCAAATGCCAAGTCAAACAGCAGTGGTGAGACTGGGCCCTGTTGGGTGCCTTTCCCAATAGGAAAACAGCTAGAGAATGTAACATGAAATCTTAGTGAAGGCCTTGCAGATTCGGCTCGCTAATTGCATGGATTCCCTGGTAGGGGCTGAACAATCCAGTTTTATTACGGGTTGCATGTTGGTGAATAATACCCTCCAGCTTTTTGATGTTTTAGCATTGGCTAAGAAGGATAAGATTCCTGGACTGGTTGTAAGTCTCAACGTGGAGAAAGCCTTTGACCGGCTTCATTGTCCTTTTCTTTTTATGGTGCTGGAGAAACTCAGTCTTCCTGCCCAGTTCCAGGGGTGAATTCGGGCTTTATCCTGAAGGATAGAATCTATATATCCTTCAGGATTTCTTATGTGGATTCTATCCTGAAGGATAGAATCCACATAAGAAATTGCCATGCTGGGTCAGATCAAGGGTCCATCAAGCCCAGCATCCTGTTTCCAACAGAGGCCAAACCAGGCCACAAAAACCTGGCAATTACTCAAACACTAAGAAGATCCCATGCTACTGATTGTAATTGCCAGGTTCTTGTGGCCTGGTTTGGCCTCTGTTGGAAACTGGATGCTGGGCTTGATGGACCCTTGGTCTGACCCAGCATGGCAATTTCTTATGTTCTTATGAGGATTCTAGCGAGCTGAATCTGCAAGGCCTTCATTAAGACTCATTAAGATTCATTGAGAGGCCTTCATTAAGGCCTTCTCAAGCTTTCCCTGAGAGCTAAAATCTGGTGAAGCGACAGACGATATACCTACCTATGTACATATGTTCCTGATTTATGGTTCCCAGTTACATTTAATTGAGTTTATGAAAGTTCTCTTTAATAGTTTTCCTGTATACTTGTGTTAATGTATTCTGCCTTGAGGCAACTGTTTTAATGTATTTCCGCCCTGGAGGCGACTGTTCAGTTCCTTGTAAACCGGTGCGATATGTATTCTTTACAGGAACATCGGTATATAAAAATTTAAAAATAAAATAAATAAATAAATAAGATTTTCATGTCTACGTTCAATAATGAAATTGAGCAGTAGGCTTCTGACTCGTATTTATTGCACCCTGGTTTATGTAGCAATACTATAGAGGCATCAAATAAATTGCCCATATGCTTCGGGTGAGCCTGCAAGTAGAGGGTGTACAAAGAGAGCCCACTATAAATTAGAAAAGAAGATGAGATTAATGGGGAAAAGTTTCATAAGTAAATTTTGTATTAAAAAAGGCAGGCAATGAATACATAGTAGTGGTTTAAATTATGAATATAATTACTTACCTTTCCAACTCCAACCTCAAAGCAAGCTACCAATTCAGGCATAGGAGGTAGGTCCCCGCCCATAAGGTCTTAGTATCTGAGGGAGTCATTTACTAAAAGTTTTATACCATTTTGTGTTTAAGAAAAATGTGGGATTTAAATCCTGGTTTCTCTCATTCTCAGTCCTCCATGCCTGATGCTAATTTAAGATCCTAAATCGGACACTCAAAAATAGGTATTTAAATTATACCGTCTTAAAAACAACTGAGTGAATTCTGTTAAAATCAGGGGTCACCTCTGAGGTAAATGGCTGAAACTTCACATTACCTGATTGCGTTTCCATCTGCTGCAATGCACTCTGCAGAGGACAGTAACAACAGCGATAAGACAGAACACATAGGAGAACATCTGCAGATATGGTCATAGAAACATGGTCTAATGAGCAGAGAAAAATAATCGGTAAGACTATGTGACCCATGTCTAGGAGTGATGATAATTTGTGACTAAGCTGGGAGACCTACAAAACTGTCCTCAGGAGAAGGATTATCATTGATATTGTACAAACCTGTAAAACTAGTTGGCAGGTGCCTCAAAAACCCTTACATAAGTTTAGTCCTGGGAGAATTCTGCGCTACTGCGGAATGCAGAATTTACACAGAATTCCCCCAGGAGTAATAAGTTGGAGCTTTTACTCAAGCAGACCTGCTGTAGATCAGTACCGCCCAAATTTTCAGTGGCCTGCGCACATAAAATCCGGGGGTTACGGGCGTGGCCGGGCCTTGCGCACACCCAGCGCATTTTAGAAATTTCCCGGCCACGCAGGTATCCCCCGAAGTGCCGGGCCATCGAAAAGGTGGGGGGGAGGGGGGCACACCGAGTCAGCGGCCATTAGGCCATGTCCCAGGGAAGCATGCGCCGGCAGCTGGACGGCGCGTGGAAATTACTTCTGCTCCAAAGAAACAGTAAGTATAAAAACAAACATTTGTGGAATAGGTAGGGTTAGTTTAGGGGTCGTGGAGGAGAGGGGAAAAGGGAGTAAGGGCAGGTAGGGGTATAGGAAAGCTCCCAGTCCGCTCCTTAATTGGGAGGGAACTGGGGAAGGCCCTGTTGCGTCGCCGCACATTTCTTTCGAAAATTCCCCCCCCCCCCCACGTTGCGCGTGTTAGAGGATACCCACCCACACATGCGCACTCGGATATTAAAATCTGGCACGCCCATGCTCGTGGGAACTGGATTTTATAACATGCGCCCATTGACTCGCATATGTTAGAAATTGCCGCATCCATGTTCGCGCGCTGGGAACCGAACGTACATGGACACGCGCGCTTCTTTTAAAATCAACTCCTAAATTGGGAGTTGCTGTTAAAATATTTTTTATGCAATTTTTATAGTTTTTCTAAAAATAGTCCTCCATCCTCAAAGAATATTATATTAGAAGGTAGACTCTTTAGATGTAATCATTAAACAGCCTAACACGGCCTCAAGGGCATGCGAAGAGTATCTTTAACCTAAAAATAACAATAATATTCTTAGAAACATTCAATCAAAAAGAAGATGAAAGTATATTTATCTTGAAGTAGTAAGGCTACTCTTTAAAGAGGTCATTACGTCTCGACCATGTTCGCGCGCTGGGAACCGAACGTACATGGACACGCGCGCTTCTTTTAAAATCAACTCCTAAATTGGGAGTTGCTGTTAAAATATTTTTTATGCAATTTTTATAGTTTTTCTAAAAATAGTCCTCCATCCTCAAAGAATATTATATTAGAAGGTAGACTCTTTAGATGTAATCATTAAACAGCCTAACACGGCCTCAGGGGCATGCGAAGAGTATCTTTAACCTAAAAATAACAATAATATTCTTAGAAACATTCAATCAAAAAGAAGATGAAAGTATATTTATCTTGAAGAAGTAAGGCTACTCTTTAAAGAGGTCATTACGTCTCAACCATCTCATCATGGAAACGAAGGAGGAACTGAAGGAACTAATATTCTTTGAGGATGGAGGACTATTTTTAGAAAAACTATAAAAATTGCATTAAAAATATTTTTGAAGCATTAAAAAATGATGAAGGTGAATGATTAGAAGACCGGTTGGTGTCTTGATTTGAAGTCACACAACGTCAGGTTTGCTGACACCAAAGTTTAGATTTCAATTACCCCAATATTGACTGGGTAAATGTAACATCAGGACTTGCTAGAGACATAAAGTTCCTGGATGTAATAAATGACTGCTTCATGGAGCAATTGGTTCAGGAACCAACAAGAGAGGGAGCTATTTTAGATTTAATTCTTAGTGGAACGCAGGATTTGGTGAGAGAGGTAATGGTGGTGGGGCCACTTGGCAACAGTGATCATAACATGATCATATTTAAACTAATAACTGGAAGGGGGACAATAAGTAAATCTGCAGCTCTAAAACTAAACTTTCAAAAGGGAAACTTTAATAAAATGAGGAAAATAGAAAAAACTTAAAGGTGCAGCTGCAAAGGTTAAAAGTGTTCAACAGGCATGGACATTGTTTAAAAATACAATCCTAGAGGCGCAGTCCATATGTATTCCACACATTAAGAAAGGTGGAAGGAAGGCAAAACAATTACCGTCATGGTTAAAAGGTGAGGTGAAAGAGGCTATTTTAGCCAAAAAAACATCCTTCAAAAATTGGAAGAAGGAACCATCTGAAGAAAATAGGATAAAACATAAGCATTGTCAAGTTAAGTGTAAAACATCAAGTTGGCCATAGAGGCAAAAACTCATAATAAAAACTTTTAAAAATATATCCGAAGCAAGAAACCTGTGAGGGAGTTGGTTGGACCATTAGATGACTGAGGGGTTAAAGGGGCTCTTAGGGAAGATAAGGCCATTGCAGAAAGACTAAATTCATTCTTTGCTTTGGTGTTTACTAATGAGGATGTTGGGGGAGATACCAGTTCCAGAGATGGTTTTCAGGCTTGATGAGTCAGACGAACTGAATGAAATCACTGTGAACGTGGAAGATGTAGTAGGCCGGATTGACAAACTAAAGAGTAGCAAATCACCTGGACAGGATGGTATGCATCCTAGGGTACTGAAGGAACTAAAAAATGAAATTTCTGATCTATTAGTTAAAATGTGTAACCTAGCATTAAAATCATCCATTGTACCTGAAGACTGGAGGGTGGCCAATGTAACCCCAATATTTAAAAAAGGCTCCAGGGGCGATCCGGGTAACTATAGACCAGTGAGCCTGACTTCAGTGCCAGGAAAAATAGTGGAAACTATTCTCAAGATCAAAATCGTAGAGCGTATAGAAAGACATGGTTTAATGGAACACAGTCAACATGGATTTACCCAAGGGAAGTCTTGCCTAACAAATCTGCTTCATTTTTTTGAAGGGGTTAATAAACATGTGGATAAAGGTTATTTGGATTTTCAGAAGGCGTTTGACAAAGTCCCTCATGAGAGGCTTCTACGAAAACTAAAAAGTCATGGGATAGGAGGCGATGCCCTTTCGTGGATTACAAACTGGTTAAAAGACAGGAAACAGAGAGTAGGATTAAATGGTCAATTTTCTCAGTGGAAAAGGGTGAACAGTGGAGTGCCTCAGGGATCTGTACTTGGACCGGTGCTTTTCAATATATATATAAATGATCTGGAAAGGAATACGACGAGTGAGGTTATCAAATTTGCAGATGATATAAAATTATTCAGAGTAGTTAAATCACAAGCGAATTGTGATACATTACAGGAAGACCTTGCAAGACTGAGAGATTGGGCATCCAAAAGGCAGATGAAATTAAATATGTACAAGTGCAAGGTGTTGCATATAGGGAAAAATAACTCTTGCTGTAGTTACACGATGTTAGGTTCCATATTAGGAGCTACCACCCAGGAAAAAGATCTAGGCATCCTAGTGGATAATACTTTAAAATCGTCGACTCAGTGTGCTGCAGCAGTCAAAAAAACAAACAGAATGTTAGGAATTATTAGGGAGGGAATGGTTAATAAAACGGAAAATGTCATAATGCCTCTATATCACTCCATGGTGAAACCGCACCTTGAATACTATGTACAATTCTGGTCGCCGCATCTCAAAAAAGATATAGTTGCAATGGAGAAGGTACAGAGAAGGGCAACCAAAATGGTAAAGAGGATAGAACAGCTCCCCTATGAGGAAAGGCTGAAGAGGTTAGGGCTGTTCAGCTTGGAGAAGAGACAGCTGAGGGGGATATGATAGAGGTCTTTAAGATCATGAGAGGTCTTGAACGAGTAGATGTGACTTTGTTATTTACACTTTCGAATAATAGAAGGTCTAGGGGGCATTCCATGAAGTTAGCAAGTAGCACATTTAAGACTAATCGGAGAAAATTCTTTTTCACTCAACGCACAATAAAGCTTGGAATTTGTTGCCAGAGGATGTGGTTAGTGCAGTTAATGTAGCTGGGTTCAAAAAAGGTTTGGATAAGTTCTTGGAGGAGAAGTCCATTAATGGCTATTAATCAAGTTTACTTAGGGAATAGCCACTGCTATCAATTGCATCAGTAGCATGGGATCTTCTTATTGTTTGGGTAATTGCCAAGTTCTTGTGGCCTGGTTTGGCTGGTTTGGCCACTGTTGGAAACAGGATGCTGGGCTTGATGGCCCCTTGGTCTGACCCAGTATGGCAATTTCTTATGTTCTTATGGTCCTTGCCCATAGTATTGGTGCCAAAGCCAGATGGCAGCATAAAGTTCTGCATTGACTTAAAAAAAAAAGTCACTGAGGTCTCACAACTTGACGTATATCCGATGCCTTGAGTGGATGAGCTGACTGAGCATCTGGGATCATCTCAGTTCATCTGTAACCTGGACCTTACAAAAGTGTATTGGTAGGTGCCTCTTAAGTCAGTGACGAAGAAGAAGACTGCATTCTTGATGCCTAGGGGACTTTTCCAGTTCACCATCCTCCCTTTTGGACTCCATGGTGCCCCTGCAATGTTTCAGCGCTTGGTCAACCGCTTACTGTGCTCACATCAAGGATATGCAGCCACCTATTTGGATGACATCTTGGTATAGCGCCCAAATTGGAAGACACACCTAAGCTAACTCCAAGCCTTGCTAACCAGTCTGAGAAAAGCAGAACTGATAACCAACCCTAAGAAGTGCTTTCTAAGGGGGCAAAAGTCCAATATCTTGGCTACACCCTGGGGAAGGGGAAGGTTCATCCGCAAACCCGGAAGATCAAGGTGATCACACCTGGGTGCCAGTCCACAAACAGAAGTGAAATTGAGCGCATTTCTAGGCATCACAGGGTACTATAGAAGATTTATCCCCAATTATTCAAAGAAGGCGGAGCCTCTCACAAGGCTGTTAGTGAAAAAAGCACTGGAGAAAGTCCAGTGGTCAGCTGAAGCAGAGGAGGCCTTCTGGCTCTGAAAGAGGCATTATGCTCCGAACGGGTTCCTGATAAGTCCGAACTTTACTAAACCCTTCATGGTGCAGATCGATGGCTTAGAAATAGACCTGGGAACAGTCTTAGTCCAAGAGAAGGATGGCTAAGAACATCCTGTGGCATACATTAGCCAACAACTGATGCCGTGTGAAAGGCGTTCTTCAACAGCCGAGAAGGAAGCCTTAGCAGTCAAGTGGGCCTTAGAGGCCTTACACTACTACCTGCTGGGAAGGCAGTTCACGCTCATAATGGACCACCAATCACTCCTTTGGATAAACAGAAATAAGGAATCCAATGCGAGGGTGATGAGATGGTTCCTGGCCCCACAGTCCTTCAATTACAAAATACAACATAGGGCAGGAAAGGAAAAAAACCAATGCAGATTTCCTGTCCCGAGAGGTGTCCCTGGTACAGGTAGATGCTCTCCTGAATAAGTGAGAGTTGAGGGAGAGAGTATGTGAGGGAGTCTATAGGAAACTCCCTCAGACGACCTTTAGGGACAGGGCACAGCTTACTCACCCGGTCTTCCTTAAGATCCAGACCCACAAGAATCCTGGGTGAAGGGAGGAGCTCCTCACCAGTATATAAGAACTCAGGGCCTAGAAGGGTTAGAGAAGTCCCAGGGAGCAGGGAAGAAGCGAGCCTACGCTAAAACCTCCTGTGTTTGTGTATACTACCTGAACTTATGGTGAGCTGTATTTTTGATTTGTCTTGCAGTGTAAATAAATTGCACATAAAAGAAACAGCCAGCATCTGCCTCCTTTTTCATCCTGAATGTTTCCCAAGCTGCTATCGCTCAAGTTATCACAGTATCACTTACAGGCCGATACAGTAAAAATCGCAGGAGATCGGGCGAGCGCCCGCTCTCCCAGCACGCGCACAGGCCACTTTCCTGTGCGCATGATTCAGAAAAAAAAATTATTCAAATTAGGGCCCGCGGTAAAAAGAGGCGCGTCCCTAGCGCCTCTTTTTGGACAGAAGCGGGGCTGCCAGCGGGTTTGACAGTCGATGCTCAATTTTGCCGGCGTCGGTTCTCAAACCCGCTGACAGCCATGGGTTCGGAAACCCGAAGCCGGCAAAATTGAGCGTCCGGTTTTCAAGCCGCGGGCTGATTTTAAATTTTATTTTTGATTATTTTTAACTTTTGGGACATCCAACTTAATATCGCATTGATATTAAGTCGGAGGGTGTACAAAAAAGCAGTTTTTACTGCTTTTCTGTACACTTTCCCGGTGCTGAGAGAAATTAACACCTACCTTTGGGTAGGTGCTAATTTCTGAAAGTAAAATGTGTGGCTTGGCTGCACATTTTACTTAGTGAATCGCGCGGGAATATCTAATAGGGCCATCAACATTCATTTGCTGTTGCGGGCACTATTAGTTACGGGGGGGGGGGATTGGCCGCGCGTTTTTCGACGCACTATTACTCCTTACTGAATAAGGGGTAAAGCTAACGCATCAAAAATGCGCATCCAAACGCGGGTTAATAGTGCACTCCGCCGGAGCGCACTGTACTGTATCGGCCTGAATGTAACTTCACTGCACGTCCTCTAGTCTTTGTACTTTTTGAAAGTGTAAACAACCGATTCACGTTTACCCATTCCAGTCCACTCATTATTTTATAGACCTTTATCATATCTCCCATCAGTTGTTTCTTCTCTAAGCTAAATAGCTGTAACCTCTTTAGCCTTTCTTCTTAGGCGAATCATTCTATCCCCTTTATTATTTTGGTTGCTCTTCTCTGTACCTTTTTTAATTCTGCTAGGTCTTTTTTGAGATGCAGACCAGAACTGCACACATTATTCAAAGTGCAGTCATACCATGGAGTGATTCAGAGGCATTATGATATTCTCTGTTTTATTCTCCATTCCTTTTCTAATAATTCATAGCATTCTATTTGTTTTCTTGGTCACTGCTGCAGACTGAGCAGAGGATTTCAACATAGTATCCACAATGATGACATTATAGATCTTTTTCCTGAGTGGTGACTGCTAGTCTGGAACCTTACATTGTGTAGATATAATTTGGGTTCCTCTTCCCTATGTGAATTACTTTGCACTTGTCCATGTTAAATGCTATCTGCCATTTGGATGCCCAGTTTCCCTATTTCGCAAGGTCCTCTGGCAATTTCTCAGTCCTCTTGTGATTTAATAACTTTGAATAATTTTGTAATTTGTTCCTGGAAGATAAGTTCGTAAACTATTATTAACCAAGTAAGACTTAGAGAATCATCTCTACTTATCACTGTGTGATAGCAGCATGGGATCAATTTGCTGTTTGGGATCTTGCCAGGTACTTATGACCTGGATTGGCCACTGTTGGAAACAAGATATACTGGGCTTGATGGACCCTTGGCAAGATTCAGTACGGCATAAATAAATAAATGTTTATGTTCTTATATCAGGGCATCTGTAGCAGCTACTAATGTACACAGTGGGCCCTAGACTTACGAACTCAATTGGTTCCAGAGGGCTGGTTGTAAATCAAGACTATTTTTTCCATAGGAAATAATGGAAATACCCATAATGCGTTCCAAACCTCCCAAAAGCACCCCTTACCTAAACATTTCTATAATAAAAAATGGTTGTATGTCTGTAATTACCAGAAACACCAATAATTTCCTAGTGTACTCACCAAAAAGTTATAAAATGTGCTTAGCCTACCAGAAACAACAATTTCCATCAGTTCCTTTACGATATCTGCATATGGACTTTCTACCTGGGTACCATCAAGCTAGGTTGAGAGAGCATTGCACAAATCTCATCTTTGGGTGAGTTTTTCCTAACCCCTACACTAATACCTAAACCTCACCTTGATTTACTAGGTGGGCCTCCTATAGAGATATAAATACCTATCTAGCGTGAGAGAATTATGGTTAGTCTCTCTATGACATTTCCTATTTAATTTTAGAAAGAAAAATGAATGAATTCTTGTTTCATTTGATGTCACTGCCATATAAAAAACAAAACAAAATGTGACCATTTTTAAAGCCCCCTCTTGGGCTTTCTCTACCCCCTGTGGGCCATCCCTGGACTGTTGACACACCTCATGATTCCACGGGCTCTTCCTTTACATATTTTAAATGGATAGCCAGGTATAAAACTGCAGTATTAAACTATTTCCCAAGTACCAACTTAAGAAATATCCTCATCCAATCTCTTAAGCTTCTACAAACCCTATTTACCAATTTACAAGTTATCAGAACTTGCTCCACCAGATATATTTTTTTTTAATCTAGTCCCTTCTCCTTTCTTTTCCAGCTCGGTCAGCAATCAGTGCTGGGATCCTGGCCTCATGAGCTTTTTGATTTCTAACTATCAAGACCGATTCCCTCTATTTTAATAAACTCTCCCACTGTTCTAAGTCTGGTCATTGCAGCAAGGATCCTGCAGAGCCAGTGCTGAGTGAAGCTCCGCCCTCTGTTTGATGTCATCACTCTGTTACCACAATATACAGCTTCTCCTCTTGTGACGTCATCAGTCAATGCCCAGCAGAAAGCGGAAGTACCTTGTACTGAAGACAGAGACTCACAAAGAGTCTTTTCTTAAATTTGCAGATTCACAGCTGCAAGCCGGAAACCTTCAACCCCAAATCTCAGCTTCTGCTGTTCTGCAACAACCTCCGAGCTGCACTGCAAGAGGCAAATACTCCGCTGTTCCCCAGCCCGAGAAAGAGCCTCCAATTCATTCCTAAACCTGAAAGCAGCAAAAAAAAGAGGAAAATGCCTGCAGGAGCTTCTGCTCAGGTAGGAGATTGCCCCTGCTCGCTCTCTACAAAACCTGCTGCAGCTTTCTAACCTGGGACACTGCAGTCAGCCCTCACTTTGATAGGACCCCTAGCAGAACTGGGATGCAGGCAAGGCACTTTGGAATCCTCCTGAGTGAAAGGAGAAAGATCAAGAATCGCACAAAGTGAGACTTTGTGTCCTAGATTCTGTGTGTAACTGGTTTTCAGTTTATATAATCCTGCTTTGGGGACTGTGTGTTATGTGTGAATTATATACACACAGCAAACTCTCCTCCTGCCCTGCTGAACCCCAGCACTGTGAGGTCTAAAATATGATGCTACTCTGGGACTGTGCATTATGTGACTGGGAATTATATGCTTTGTGCTTCAGGTCCCAGTAACCTTTGAGGACATCACCATCTATTTTTCCCAGGAGGAATGGGAGTATTTAGAAAAATGGCAAAAGGAGCTTTACATGGATGTGATGAAGGAAAATTATCAGATGCTGAGCTCACTAGGTAAGACTTTTTTTTCCCAGAAAAGTATATTGAGGAGTAGGAAGAACAGAATATTATTTGGTTGTAATCTGAGTGAAAGCCTTTGTTATTGCAGTTTGCTACAAACAAGGTTTTTTCTGTGATATTTTCCAGTGCAAAAGCTTGAGAGAGAGAGGAATGAATGACAACATGACCAGAAAGAGAGAAAACAAGAGGGTGGGATTGAAAGAGAGAAGACATCAAACTGGGAATGATAAAGTTACAGAGAAAAGAAGAAAGGGCTAAAAGATAGTGAGGAATATGAAAAGATCATGCAGGTATAGGAGATGTGTAGAAGGGTGAGTATCTGAGGTTGAAAGAGGAGGGAGAGAAAAGGGTAAGAAGGATAGAACTATGGTAGAGGAGATGACAGAATGCATAGGAGGAAAATGGGAGAAATTCAGGAAAGTAGGGTAGAAAGTGAAGGGACAAGGAGAGAGCAGGAAGGAGAGAAATGAGCGATTATGAGAGGGCAGAAGGAAGAAAGCAGGAGGATGTACTAGAGGACACAGAATTGAGCATAAGAAATTTCCATACTGGGTCAGATCGAGGGTCCATCAAGCCCAGCATCCTGTTTCCAACAGTGGCCAATCCAAAATACAAGTACCTGGCAAGTACCCAAAAACTAAGTATATCATATGCTACTGATGCTGGCTATTTTCTAAGTCAGCTTGATTAATAGCAGGTATTTTAGGTTTAATAATGTTTTTAGGTTTAATAATGTATTTTAATATTTAGCTGCATGTTTTATTTTTGTTGTGAACCGTTATGATGGGTCCCTAGTGGCGGTATATAAAACTTAATAAATCTAAATCTAATCTAATGGACTTCTCCTCCAAGAACTTATCCAAACCTTTTTTAAACCCAGCTACACTAACTGCACTAACCACATCCCCTGTGCATTGAGTGAAAAATAATTTTCTTTGATTAGTTTTAAATGTGCTACATGCTAACTTTATGGAGTGCCCCCTAGTCCTGTTTTCCGAAAGGGTAAATAATCGATTCACATTTATCCGTTCTAGACCTCTCATCATTTTAAACACCTCTATCATTTCCCACCTCAGCCGTCTCTTCTCCAAGCTGAACAGTCCTAACCTCTTTAATTTCTCCTCATAGGGGAGCTGTTCCATCCCTTTTATTATTTTGGTCGCCCTTCTCTGTACCTTCTCCATCGTGACTATATCTTTTTTTGAGATGCGGCGACCAGAATTGTACACAGTATTCAAAGGTGCAGTCTCACCATGGAGCGATATAGAGGCATTATGACATATTCTGTTTTTATTTACCATTCCCTTCCTAATAAGAACATAAGAAATTGCCATGCTGGGTCAGACCATCAAGCCCAGAATCCTGTTTCCAGAGTTTTATTGTGCGTTGAGTGAAAAAGAATTTTCTCCAATTAGTCTTAAATGTGCTACTTGCTAACTTGCTAACATTCTGTTTCCTTTTTTGACTGCCGCAGAACACTGAACCAATGATTTTAATGTGTTATCCACTATGACTTCTAGATCTCTTTCCTGTGTGGTAGCTCCTAATATGGAACCTAATATTATGTAACCATAGCATCACCTTGCACTTATCTACATTAAATTTCATCTGCCATTTGGATGCCCAATTTTCCAGTCTCACAAGGTCCTCCTGCAATTTATCACAGTCTGCTTGTGATTTAACTACTCTGAATAATTTTGTATCATCTGCAAATTTCATAACCTCACTCGTCGTATTTCTTTCCAGATCATTTATAAATATACAAGCCGTTAAGCCCGTTAAAACGGGCTACATCCCTCTGTCTCTCACCTCCCCCTCTTTCTCTCTCCCCTCACTCTTCACCACCCCCTCCCTCACCCACTCCTCCCCACCCTCCCTCTCCTATCACTCAGTCCCTCCCTCCCACTCAGTCTCACTCACTCCCTCCCCCCTCTCTCCCTCCCTCTCACTCACTCAGTCCCACTCACTCTCACTCAGTCCCCACTCCCTCCGTCCTCTCCCTCAGTCCCACTCCCCTCCCTCAGTCCCTCCCCCTCACTCAATCCCTCCCTCCCACTCAGTCACTCCCTCCCCCCTCCCTCTCACTCACTCAGTCCCACTCACTCTCCCTCAGTCCCACTCCCTCTCCCTCAGTCCCACTCCCTCCCTCTCACTCAGTCCCTCCCCCTCACTCAATCCCTCCCCCTCACTCAATCCCTCCCTCTCACTCAGTCACTCCCTCCCACTCTCTCTCTCCGTCCCTCCCTCCCACTCAGTCCGTCCCTCCCTCTCTCTCTCTTCTCCCGCCGTCGCCGCTACCGCCGTCGCTCGCTACCGCCGTCGCCGCCCGCTGCCGGTACCGCCGCTGCTGCCACTGGACGCCGCCATTTTTTTTCTTTCTGAAGCTGCCTCAGAGCGACGTGCTCGCCCGCACATGCGCGGTAGAGCTGGTCTCTACTGCGCATTTGCGGGCCGTCGGTCACAGGCCATTTATAAGGTAGATTGAAAAGCACAGGTCCCAGTACAGATCCCTGAGGCACTCCACTGCCCACCCCCCTGCTCTGAGAAAATTCTCCATTTAATCCTATTCTGTCTTTTAACCAGTTTGTAATCCATGATAGAAGCCTCTCATGAGGAACTTTGTCAAATGCCTTCTGAAAATCCAAATACACTACATCTACCAGTTCATCTTTATCTTCAAATGTATTAACCCCTTCAAAAAAGTGAAGCAGATTTGTGAGGCAAGACTTGCCTTGGGTAAAGCCATGCTGACTTTCTTCCATTAAACCATGTCTTTCCATATGTTCTGTGATTTTGATATTTAGAACACTTTCCACTATTTTTCCTGGCACTGAAGTCAGGCTAACTGGTCTGTAGTTTCCGGGATCGCCCCTGGAGCCCTTTTTAAATATTGGGGTTAAATTAGCTATCCTCCAGTCGTCAAGTACAATGGATGATTTTAATGATATGTTACAAATTTTAACTAATAGATCTGAAATTTCATTTTAGAATTCCTTCAGAACCCTGGGGTGTATACCATCTGGTCCATGTGATTTACTACTCTTCAGTTTATCAATCAGGCCTACCACATCTTCTAGGTTCACCCTGATTTGCTCAGTCCATCTGAATCATTACCCATGAAAACCTTCTCCAGAATGGGTATCTCCCCAACATCCTCTTCAGTAAACACCGAAGCAAAGAAATCATTTAATCTTTCCGCGATGGCCTTATCTTCTCTAGGTGCCCCTTTAACACATCGATCATCTAACGGTCCAACTCACTCCCTCGCAGGCTTTCTGCTTCGGATATATTTTAAAATGTTTTTACTGTGAATTTTTGCCTCTACGGCCAACTTCTTTTCAAATTCTCTCTTAGCCTGTCTTATCAGTCTCTTACATTTAACTTGCCAACTCTGATGCTTTATCCTATTTTCTTATGATGGATCCTTCTTCCAATTTTTGAATGAAGATCTTTTGACTAAAAGGATCTCTTTCACATCACCTTTTAACCATGCCAATAATCGATTTGCCTTCCTTCCACCTTTCTTTTTTTTTTCCATCTTTATTTATAAGCTTTTATATTCAGTTAACAAGCATAAACGTGAGAAGAAATGATAAACAGAGATGGAAACCTCTTACATATTAATCTAGTAAATACTAATCAAAATGAATATCTCTAACATTAATTCTCTGTATTATCCTGACAGACCACATTATTGGGGGATATCCAATTGCAAATGTCTATCAATACAAAGTAAATAAACCACAAATAGCTAGTGTTCTATTTCTTTTCTATAGTTGGAACACATTTCTCAGAGCTTGTTCTAGCAACAGAAGAATCTGGATTGACTTTGCTATTCAAGAAGGGATTTAACTGTAAGGGGTCAAAGAAAACATATTTAACCCCACACTTGCACGGGAAATACAACCAAAAAGAAGCACCCAGTCCTAGAACAGCTGGACGCATCATTAGGAAACGCTTTCTTTTGGCTTGTGTTGATTTAGCAACATCTGGAAATATACGGATTTTTTTCCCTAGAAATAGTTCGTCTCTTTTCCTGAAAAACATTTTAAGAACGAACTTTCTATCAGAGTCCAGAGCTAGTGATACAATCAAAGTTGAAGTTTTCACTACTTCTTCCATTGAAGTCTCCAGAAATGAAGATAAATGTGAGGTATCTGTTATAGGAGATACTGCCGGCCTTATATTCAATTGTACGAAAGACTTAATCGATAGATAATAGGCTTTGGAGATAGGTGGTATCATTTCTTCTTTTATTAAAAGTATTTCAAGGAAATATTTGCGAAGCATCTCTGTTGGTGATACAAACTTTTTCTTAGGAAAGTTCAAAATCCTAAGATTACAGCAACATATGCTGTTTTCCTAATTTTCCAATTTGTTCTGTAAATATGAATGACCCGTTACAATTGTATCCACAGGTTTTTGCATTTTTATTTCCTTAATCTCGTGGGCCTCGTTTTGAACTTTTATTTCCAGAACTTGAGATTTTATGACATTAACTTGACCAGTCAACTCTTGTTGTTGGGGAAACAAAACGTGCAAGCTGACTTGTAAGATTAGTAATTGCTTCCCATATATTTTCTAGAGTTATTTGTGAAGGTTTTACAAGATTAACATTTATTACCTCCATTTCAGGTTGTAGAGACGATATTGAGTCCAATTTCAAATACAGCACTTTCTCCGTTTGCTGTCCGGCTAACGGCTCCACCCGACGCTGAAGCAGCCGACTGCCTGCGTTCTTCTCTGCGCGACGGGAGCGGGTTGATCATGTCAACCCTCTCCACGGCGGGGCCAGGTTGAGGAGGGGCCCGAGTTGGCTCTGGCGATAGCGATGACTCCAGGTCCGGACCAGGCTGCGTTGAAGCACCACACACCTCACTGTCCAAGGACTTCGCTTCAGAGCTAATTTCGGGGTTCCGAACAATGTGCTGGTCCATGGGGCCAGTTACAGGCAACATTTCGCTTGCTTCAGGGTAGGTTCTTGCCTTACCCTTCCTTTTTCCTTGCTGGTTTAAGGAAACTTCTTTAGCAAGCAATCCTTTATAGGAATTAGAGATCTGGAGCTCCCGACACTAGCGTGTGGCCATCTTGGAAATCCCCTCCCTTCCACCTTTCTTAATGTGTGGAATACATCTGGACTGTGCTTCTAGGATGGTATTTTTAACAATGTCCATGCCTCTTGCACACTTTTTACCTTTGTAGCTACTCCTTTTAGTTTTTTTCTAACTATTTTTCTCATTTTATCAAAGTTTCCCTTTTGAAAGTTTAGCACAAGAGCCGTGGATTTGCTTACTGTTCCCCTTCCAGTCACTAATTCAAATTTGATCATATTATGATCACAGCTGCTGAAACTAATGACTGCTTACATTCCCCTGGTCTTGCTCACGTTAAAAGGTCCATATGCGCAAGTATCTGGGCCAAGCACGAGCAACTCTTATTTTGAAATTGCTCAATTATATGCGTATATGCTTTTGTGTGAGCAACCCAACGCACAGAATAAAGGGGTGGAGTTAGGGGGTGTCAGGGGCATTCTGGGGCGGGGCCAACATTTAAGTGCGACATCACTTAAGTGTACCTATGCTTATATAATTCTGCTCTTCATGAGGTCTAAGTCTGTAGAAATCTCTTTTGAGGCCTAAAACGACTGGGTGAGGAATCTGCATAAACGGGTGGGGGGGATAGTGCAAGCTGAAGAACTAGAGGGATCTGGATGACCCTAGAGATAAACTGGACAAACTAGTAGACTAATTGGTCAAACTTGGAAGGACTTTCTTGCAAGAATGTTTTAAAATCTGCTTAGCTGCATGCCTTGACGATGGCAAATTTCTAAGGAAGATACGCGAATTACGTTTGCTTGTATAACCGCTTAAGATTAAGGGTACATGTACTTTACTTTAAATAGTATGCGTGCAATTGTGCGGCCGATTTAAAATGCTTGGGTATGTGCGCCCGCACGCTCGTTTTTAAAGTTACTGTCTCTGTGAAGAAATGTTATTCTCGTGCTGTAGTGGCTGTACGACCCAAAGGGCAGACTGTTTTCCACTTCCTTGCCTTGCGTGCATATTTTGAGAATTTTTGAGGATTAGTGCACTGGACCATCCGTGTGTACCTGGGCACGTGTAAGTTCCATTGATTATGGATTTTTTGCATGAAGGCCTTTCTAAGGTCTTGGCTCTTTAATACCCTAAAGCAGGGCTTCCCAAACCTGTCCTGTGGACCCTGGAGCCAATCTTTTAGGATATCCACAATGAATATGCATGAGATACATTTGCATACCATGGAGACTCCATGTATGCAAATGTATCTCATGCATATTCATTGTGGATATCCTGAAAACCTGACTGACTGTGAGGTCCCCAGGACAGGTTTGGGAAGTCCTGCCCTAAAAGTACAGGTGGCAGCTCTTGCTTGTTATAGAGGATGAATACAAAGAAGACCGCTGTCTTCTCATCCGGATGTCTCTTGGTTTCGAAGAGGTGTTAAGCATATTAGACCTCTGCTCCGGATTCTGGTTCTGCTTTGGATCTGAGCTTAGTTTTGGCGGGATCACATTTGCTCTTAAGGCAGAGAATTGTCTTTTGGGCATCTCAGTTCCCCATACAGCAGGAATTGTCAATGTAGCGGCTGATTTCCTGAGTTGCCAGAGGCTAGACGCAAGGAAATGAGAGCTGGCAGAAGTGGACTTCAATCAAATAGTGAAAAAATGGTACCAACCCCAATGGGATCTGATGGCCACACGTAAGAATGCGAAGGCGAAGCAATTCTTCAGCTAGAGAAGAGAATGGGGGAGCTAAGGAGGCAGATGCACTATCTCAAAGGCCAATGGTAGCAAAGGTGGCCCCTGAATGCGTTGTTGTACATATTTCCCCCATGGCCAGTAATAGCAAAGGTGTTGAGGAGGATCGCAGACCATTCCAGGGCCAGTGATCCTGGTCGCACCAAATTGGCTGAGAGATCCATGGTATGCGGGCCTGGGTTGGCTGTCATGGAAGATCCTGCCCAGTTCTGTCTTACAGCTTGGCTTTTGAGAGGAAGAGACTTAGGAGGGGATACTCAGCCCAGGTAGCCTCAACTCTCTTGAGGGTAAGAAAGAAGTCCATCTCTCTAACATACATCAAAATCTGTAGAATCTTTGAAAGATAGCGTAAACATAGGAAAGTGCTAACAACGCAAAGTGGACTCAGCCACTGTTCTGCAGTTTGTCCAGGATGGGCTGGGCAAGGGCCTAGTGGTAAATTCCTTAAGGGTCGAAGTATTAACTGTTGCCTGTTATAAGGGGCAAGTGAATGGGTCCTCTATAGCAGCACATCCAAATGTAGTTCGCTTCTTGAGGGGGGAGGAGGGGCAAAGCATGTGCGTCCTCCAGCAGAGCCATTAGTCCCACCATGGGACCTAAATTTGGTACTGAAGGCATTAGTTAGAGCTGCTTTTGAGCCCCTCGGGAAGATCTCTATAAAAGATTTGACACTGAAGATGGTTCTGGTAGTGGCACTTTGTTTAGCAATGGGAATCTTGGAATTGCAAGCCTCGTCTTGCAGAGATCCTTACCTATCCTTTTCAAGGGAGTAGGTAACTATTAGGCCATTAGCATCATTTTTACCAAAGGTAGTGTAAGAATTTCAACTTTATCAGGTGATTTCTTTGCTTGTATTTAAAAAGATGGAATGTGTGGAGAAGAAGGAGTTACAATGCCTGGATGTTCAAAGGACACTATTGAGATACTTGAAGGTTACAAATATGTTCTGGAAGTTGGATAAACTATTCATATTATTCACAGGAGGTTGCAAAGGAGAAGTGGCCTCTAAAGCATCATTGCTTGATGGATAAGGAAGCCGTAGTGACAGCCTACTTGATGAAAGGTAGGCCAATTCTGGAGGGACAAACAGCACATGCAACTAGGGCACAGGCAGCAACCTGGGCAGAATACAAGGCAGTAACACCAGTCAACATCTGCAAGCCAACCACATGGACATCATTGCACACCTTTATGAAGCACTATAGGTTGAATCTCCAAGAGAAGAAGACCGTTTGCCACAAGAGTCCTAGAAGCAGCCCTGGGTATCTCTCATACGGGATAGGTGCTACTTAGGTACATCCCTTTTGTCTGGACTGGTCTGCCAGGACGAAGAGGAAGGTACAATTATTTATTTTTTTTTATTTAAAAACTCTTCTATACCATCGTTAAGTTAGATAACCATCACAACGGTTTACAGAAAGGCACGATAATGAAAAATATGAGTGGTATAGATTACAAATTAATCATGTGCCATCATAGTACGGTAACAATTTAATACAATAAACTATGTGTGTAAGTTAAGCCTGTTTGTTAGGAACATATTAGGCAGTTTGAATTTAACGTTAATATGCATTTGTAGGTTACAAGTAATAACTTCTAGTTTGGTGTGTCCTTATCAATCAACTGTTTTTCTCCTTCTCTTTATCTTTATAAAAAGCTTGTTTAAAGAGCCAGGTTTTCAGATTGGTTTTGAATATTTTCAAATTTCTCTGCAGCCTTATTTCGAGTGGCATG
Source organism: Rhinatrema bivittatum (assembly GCF_901001135.1). Taxonomy (NCBI): domain Eukaryota; kingdom Metazoa; phylum Chordata; class Amphibia; order Gymnophiona; family Rhinatrematidae; genus Rhinatrema; species Rhinatrema bivittatum. The sequence continues at coordinate 36,162,061 of NC_042616.1, read as the reverse complement.
GTGTTCCATAGCACAGAGCCAGCCAGTGACAGTACTCTTTCCCTTACTTGCGTGAGATGTGCTGATTTGACAGAGGGGACAGTTAATGTAGAGCCTTATTAGCAGATCTCAGGTTTCTTTGCGGGACATGTACGCGCAGTGCCAAGTTAAGCCAGTCGGCTTTTTCATCGTGGATTAGTTTATGAATTATACATAGTGCCTTATATTAGGTTCTTACCATCTAATTTTCTTTCCTTGAGTCCTGATAGACAGTCCAGAACCCATCCTGATGAGAGTTTGGAGTTATTTAAAAAAAAAAAAAAAAGGAAGGTTAGAAGAGCATATCTATATCTCTAAGAAAAAAATTATAAGAGAGAGTATCTTCTTAGTAATAGAGGTATGCAGCCGGGGAAAGGAGAAGCAGAGTGAATGCTCAACCTATTGTGTCCCTTTTAGTTACTGTGTGTTAATTTCTTTGCCTGTTTTTTTCTATTTGCTTATACAAAAAAAAAAAAGGGGGAGTGGAGCAACCAGTCTGTTATTGAGAGGAGACGAATCGCTACGAGAAACGCGTGATTGACATAGATATACATTTGATCTTATTTGGACCACCATCTGAATACTGCTCTGTGACCAACAAGCCCCTGAGGCAGCCACCATTGGTGGCGAAACTCGGCCAGAGTCGGGCATGTTTATAAGAATTTTACGTCTCCTTGATTAAACGTTGAAAAGGACTACCTTGTGGCATCCATTTCTTTGTTTTTTTCCTCACTGCTGTACTGGATCGCCTACCCTGCTGTTTTTTGGGCCCAAAACACTAATGATGCCTTCCCTCGGAACTATAAAATCATGATCACAAATCCAGCCACTAGGTGTCGCTATTGTGTGATGTCTGATACTCCCTTCCCTCCTAGCAACAGTATGAGTGCTGCTTCTGCACCATCCAAAGGGTGGCAACATTCATTGCCCATTGCTGCCCAGTCCTGGCTTTCCTTGAGAGCTGAAGACCCATGCTGGGAATAATCCACACACACTCTCTCTTCCAATCTTCCCTCTTCCAGGAATGATCCCAACACTCTCCTTCCCCTCCTATCCCTTTTAAATCTCAGCTCCCTCACTCTACCATTAGCTGAATCCCAAGTCCTAGAAACTCACATCTGAGGCAGCGCTGTGTCCTTTCCAGCCCCTCTCTCCAGCTTCTCCCCACATGCCACTTGCAGGGTCTGCTTCAGGCTCATGCCTCACCTCCTGTTCCTTGCAGGCTTTCTGAGGAAGGGGATGGGTCTGAGGTAGCAGCAGAAACCACAAAGCAGAATTCAGTGCTCTGCTCGCATCTCCGTCCCCTCCCCTCCTGTTCATTGTGAGCTTTATGAAGGGGAGCGGCTGGCTTGGAGCTTCCTAGTGTTTCCAGTGAGACTTGGCAAGTCGTATAATTTCCTGGGCTTTCCAGATGGAATCCAGAGAGTTTCCAGCTATGCCATGGCAGAGCACAGCACTAACACTGAGCCACTGGGCTGGCCCTGATTCCTTATGATTTACTACTTAAGAAGATCGGTCCCAACATAATCCTGGGGCAGGGTGAAAGAATATTTAGATAACTTAGTGCCAGCCAAAATCTTTTCAAGAGCCAGGCACTTTTTTTTTCCCTTATGATTTACTACTTAAGAAGACCGGTCACAACATAATCCTGTGTTGCTTCACGGACTTTGGGAAAGGGTAAGGGGGGGGAAGAAGGGGTAAAAGCGAAATGAAATGCTGTTTGTTGTTATTGTTGGTTGACATGTTATATTACCCTGCAAAACTAATAAATACAATTAAAAAAAAAACAAAAAACTACAGGACCCATCGTCTTCTGGGACTTTGTCAGCTTCTCAGGCGGCTCGTCTGGAGGTTGCGGTAGCATATATGCCGGATGCCTTATATGACTTGGTGCGTTCGGTGGCCTGGACTATGGTCTCCTCAGTGGCGGCTTGGTGACTCCTATGGCTCTGCAATTGGACAGCGGATGCTTCCTCCAAGTCGCAACTGTGCAGTCTGCCTTTTCGAGGGAAGTTGCTGTTTGGAGAGGATTTGGATCAGCTGATGAAATCTCTGGGGGATTCCAAGGGCAATAAACTGCTGGAAGATAGAAAGCCCTACAGGAAATAATTCGGTCCTCGATCCTGTTCTCGGGATTTCTGAAAAAGCAGGTCGGGGAGGGGTGTTCCACCCTCTGGTTCCAGACAAAACTCTTCCCGTACATAGCCCTTTCGTGGCTCCAGTCATCCTGCCAGAGGTGGTTTTGGTCCGGGAACCAGAACTGGGAAGCCTGCGTAATGAAATTAGGCCCGCCCACTCCTCGGACAGGATAATCGCGGGCAGGTTGTCCCAATTTTACGAGGAGTGTGCCAGGATCACCTCCGATCGCTGGGTGTTGGAGATGGTAAAAGAAGGTTACGCCTTAGAATTTTCTCGGCCTCTCATGCCAGCCATTGTGGAATCACGATGCATTTCTCGCAACAAGCAAGCCGCAGTAGAAGACACTCTACAAAGATTGCTGGCCCTGAAGGCGATCGTCCCCATGCCATCCGAGGAACAGGGGAGGTGACGGTACTCCATTTATTTCGTGGTTCCCAAAAAGGAGGACACTTTCTGACCCATACTGGACCTACAGAAGGTGAATCGCTGTTTGATGGTGCCCCGTTTTCGAATTGAACTTCGAACAGTCATCGCAGCAGTTCGAAAGGGAGAATTCCTCGCCTCCTTGGATCTCACTGAACTTCCCGATTCACAGTTCTCACCAGAGATTCCTACGATTCAAGATCCTGGGTCAGCATTTTCAGTTCTGGGTGCTGCTGTTCAGACTGGTGACGGCCCCGCGCACCTTTACCAAGGTGATGGTCGTGGTGGCGGAGACCCTCCGGAAGGAAGGGATAATGGTCCATCCTTACCTCGACGATTGGCTGATTCGAGCCAAGTGGAAGAGGAAGGCGAGCGGACGGTTCTTCATGTGATCCTTTTGTCTCCAGTCCCTAAGCTGGGTAATCAATGAAGTGAAAAGTCATCTGACTCTGTCACAGTGTCTGGAGTATTTGGGAGCTCATTTCGACACACTCCAGGGCATGGTGTTTCTCATGAACGACAGGATGTACAAATTGCAGCAACAAGTGCGTCTCTTGTTACAGCTTCCAATCTCCAGAGTGTGGGATTACCTACAGGTTCTGGGGTTCATGGCTTCGATGTTGGAATTGGTGCCTTGGGCCTTCGCTCACCTGAGACCGATGCAGAGAGATCTACTGTTGTGGAGTGTCAGAGCAATACCAGTTGCCCCTGCCTTTGTAGCAGCGAATCAGGTCCAGCCTGCAATGGTGGCTGTCGGAAGACAACTTACAGAAGGGGATGCCCCTTGAAGTCCCAGTTTGGGTGATCGTGACAATGGATGCGAGCCTTCAAGGCTGGGGAGCAATGTGCCTCGGTCATGCGGCGCAGGGAACCTGGTCCTTACCCGACTGGTCGTGGTCTATCAATCGCCTAGAGACAAGGGCAGTCCACAAAGCGTTGTTAGCATTCCAGTCTCTGGTGCAGGGGAGAATGGTTCGAGTCTTCTCGGACAACGCCACCACGGTGGCATATCTTAATCGCCAGGGAGGAACGAGGAGTCTGGCAGTGGCACAGGAAGCACAATTCCTCTTTGCTTGGGCCAGCGTGGACAATGTGCAGGTGGATTTCCTCAGTCGTCAACAGCTGGATCCCGGGGAGTGGGAATATCCCGGGAGGGTTGGAATCACATTTGTGCCCGATGGGGAGTTCCCCAACTGGACCTCATGGCGACCCATGTCAATGCCATGGCGGACCGGTTCTTCAGCCGAAAGAAGGAAATCGGGGCAGTAGAAGTAGATGCACTAGTCTGCAAGTGGCCAACAGGAATCCTCCTGTATACCTTTCCTCCATGGCCCCTGATCGGGCGCGTTCTCCGGCGCATAGAGGACCATCCCGGTTCGGTAACTCTGGTGGCACTGGAGTGGCTGTGGTGGCCGTGGTTTGCGGACCTGGTACGGTTGGCGACAGACTGTCCGCTACGCCTAGCTCATCTGCTGAACCTCCTGCGACAAGGGCCCATTTTTCCGGATCAGGAGGATAACTTCTCTCTCGGAACAGGTGATTTCCACCCTGCTTCAGTCCAGGTGGCCCTCGACGTCTATGGCATACGCTCAAGTGTGGAAGGTGTTTGAAATCTGGTGTGACCAGCAGGGTGTAGTGCCGTTGTCGGTGATAATTTCTCAGGTCTTCAGGTTTTTGGAGCAGGGATTATCTAAAGGTTTGGCTTATAGTTTCCTGCGTGTTCAGGTTTCGGCCCTGGGATGTCTACTAGGATGGGTAGGTGGCAGCCCTCTAGCCAGCCACTCGGACATTGTCCTTTTCCTGAAAGAGGTGACACACTTTCATCCTCCTCTTCGTGCCCAGAGTGGAATCTCAATCTGGTGTTGAGGGCGCTTCGTGATCCCCCTTTTGAGCCTCTGGGACACACTTCCTTAAAGGACCTCACCTTGAAGACAGTATTGTTGGTGGACATTTGTTCTGCGAGGCGTATTTCAGAATTGCAGGCTCCTTCCTGTAGGGATCGCTTCCTTCTCATCTACGCCGATAGGGTGTCCCTGCGCACGGACCCTTCCTTTTTGCCGAAAATGGTGGCTGCATTTCATGTTAATCAGTCCGTGGAGTTACCCGGATTCCCTGATTGGGCTCATGACCCCCTATGGGAAGAGATCTTCATCTGTTAGATTTTCGCCGGGTTCTCCTCCGGTATTTGAAGGTCACTAACTCTTTTAAAAAATCGGATCACCTTTTTGTGCTCTTTGGAGGTCTGAAGAAGGGTGTAAAGGCATCTAAGGCGACCAAAATGATAAGGGGAATGGAATAGCTCCCCTATGAGGAAAGACTAAAGAGGTTAGACCTTTTCAGCTTGGAGACGAGACGGCTGAGGGGGGATTTGATAGAGGTGTTTAAAATCATGAGAGGTCTAGAACGGGTAGATTGAATCGGTTATTTACTCTTTCAGATAATAGACTAAGGGGCACTCCATGAAATTAGCATGTGGCACATTTAAAACTAATCGGAGAAAGTTCTTTTTCACTCAGCGCACAATTAAACTCTAGAATTTGTTGCCAGAGGATGTGGTTAGTGCAGTTAGTATAGCTATGTTTAAAAAAAGGATTGGATAAGTTCTTGGAGGAGAAGTCCATTACCTGCTATTAAGTTGACAGCCACTGCTATTACTAGCAACAAGTAACATGGAATAGACTTAGTTTTTGGGTACTTTCCAGGTTCTTATGGCCTGGATTGGCCACTGTTGGAAACAGGATGCTGGGCTTGATGGACCCTTGGTCTAACCCAGTATGGCATTTTCTTATCTTCTTATGTTCTTAGCTCACTGGCTGAAGGAAACAATTTGCTTTGCCTACATCAGGAAGGTTCACCCCGTCCTGACTGGTTTGAAAGCCGACTCAATGACAGTGCAAGTGGCTTCTTGGGCGGAGTGTCAGTTGTTGCCGACTGAGAAGATTTGTAGAGCCACAGTCTGGTCTTCCCTGCATACCTTCACAAGGCATTATTGTCTGGATGTTAGGGATCCGGACCAAGTGCTTTTGGGGAGATCGTCTTGTGAGCGGGTCTTTCGGGTTCCCGCCCGGTGTAATATGGCTTTGGTACATCCCTCTGGTCTGGACTGATCTGGGTATGTACAGGAAAGGAAAATTGGTTCTTACCTGCTAATTTTCGTTCCTGTAATACCACAGATCAGTCCAGGTTCCTGCCCGGGTGCTACTGCCGAAAGAGTGATTTACCTAATGGTTAGCTGCTGTACATAGGCAATCTATCAGAATGATTCTATAATATTTTGTTTTTTGTTATAAACTGTGGTTCAAACCTGATTTTCAGGTATTGGGGTCGTTTGTTTCGAACCCTTGAGGGAAATTTTTTCCTATTCATCCTCGTTTCGGGAATTAGATGAGTTTTTTGTCAATTATACTTTGCTTGGGTATCGATAAATACTGATGAGCTGCAGGTGGCACACTTGGGATACCAGTGCCTCGAAGTTTGCTCTCTGACTCTTATCTGCTGGTGGGAGTGCGTAACCCTACTGATCTGTGGTATTACAGGGACGAAAATTAGCAGGTAAGAACTAATTTTCCTTTCCTCAAAAGTTGCAAATCTGCCTGGTGTTCATGGTAAGCAAGCTATGTAAACTAGCTTGTTCTTAGATCATGTGTATGTATATACCTCTGATAAATATTCATTGGGAATTCCCTGAATACCAGACCTGTTTGTGGCCCTTTAGAACAGCTGCTCAAATAGCTGGGAAAATGCTGACCATTGTCACGGCGAGTCTCTCTCACATCAAGTAATGTCTGTTCTTTATTTTCTTATCCAGAAATCACTGAGTCCAAGAGAAGGAATGAGGAGACACATCCTGAGGAACCCACTAAACATCTGGAATTGACTAAAGCTGTATCAGAGAGAAATGGAGGGGATACCTGCCCTTGCTGTGATTGGGAGAAAAACAGCTGGACTCAGTATAAACCAGAGGAGAGGCTGAGAAACCCAGCAGGAGACTCCACTGGGAATTTGACTCCCTGTGAGCAAAGTGCCAGTGATATCTCCCACACTTTGGACCATCAAAGAAACCTGACAATAGAAGAGTCCATATGTAATGAATGTGGAAACTTCTACATAGATCAGGGAACTCTAAAGCCAGAAGATGGTTTTCATGGAGAAGAGAGACCTTATAAATGTAAAGACTGTGACAAGAACTTCAGTCTGAAGGAGCCTCTCCCAGTACTCCAGAAAATGCATATAAACCATGGTAGACCATTTCTCTATGATGAAGATGAGAAATGCTTCCTTCACAAACCAGACTGGATAATGGCTAAGAGAAGCCACCCAGAAAAGGGAGATTTTTCATGCAGTTTAATTCTGAAAGGACATCTTACACAACGTCCAAGAATGCACATTAGAGAGGGATCCTTTTCATGCACAGAATTTGGGAAAAGCTCCAAGGAGAAGGAAACTCTTTCAAATCGCCTGAGAATTCACACTGGAGAGAGAACTTATACATGCACTGAATGTGGAAAAAACTTTATTAGGAATGAAGATCTTGAGATGCACCAGAGAATTCATACAGGAGAGAGTCCCTTCCCAAGCAAGAAATGTGTGAAAAGCTTCAGTGAGAAAGGAAACCTTACACAGCACCAACAAATTCATAGTGGGGAAAAATCCTTTCTCTGCAATAAATGTGGGAAAAGCTTCAGTCAGAAAGGAAATCTTACAGAACACCTGAGAACTCATGCTGAAGAGAGACCCTTTCCATGCACTGATTGTGGGAAAAGCTTTAACTGGAAGGGAAGTCTTGTAGAGCACCTGAGAATCCACTCTGGAGAGAGACCTTTTCCATGCAATGAATGTGGAAAAACCTTTATTCACAAGAGGAATCTTGGAAAGCACCTTAGAATCCACTCTGGAGAGAGACCTTTTCCATGCACTGAATGTGGGAAAAGCTTTATTCTGAAAAGAAATCTTGTAGAGCATCTGAGAATCCATTCTGGAGAGAGACCCTTTTCATGCAAGGAATGTGGAAAAAGCTTTATTAAGAAAGGAAATCTTACAGAACACCTAAGAATTCATGCTGAAGTAAGACCATTTTCATGCACTGAATGTGGGAAAAGCTTCAGACAGAAAGGAAGTCTTTCATGTCACCTGAGAATTCATGCTGGAGAGAGACCCTTTCCATGCACTGAATGTGGGAAAAGTTTCCGTATGAAGACATCTCTTATACAGCACCTAGAAATTCATTCTGGGAAAATACCCTTTCCATGCACTGAATGTGGGAAAAGTTTTTTTCAGAAGGAAAACCTTGTAAAGCATCAGAGAATTCACTCTGGAGATAAACCATTTTTATGCAGTGATTGTGGGAAAAGCTTTAGTCAGAAAGGAAATCTTACAGAACACCTGAAAATTCATGCTGGAGTAAGACCCTTTTCATGCACTGAATGTGGGAAAAGCTTTACTAAGAGAGGAATTCTTACAGAACACCTGAGAATTCACACTGGAGTACGACCCTTTCCATGCACTGAATGTGGGAAAAGCTTCTGTACAAAGAGCTCTTTAATACAGCACCTAGAAATTCATTCTGGGAAAAGACCCTTTCCATGCAATGAATGTGGGAAGAGTTTTATTCACAAGAGAAATCTTGTAAAGCACCAGAGAACCCACTCTGTAGAGAGATCATTTCCGTGCAGTGAATGTGGGAAAAGCTTTGGTCAGAAAGAAAGCCTCGTAAAGCATCAGAGAATCCACTCTGGAGAGAGACCATATCTATGCAATGAATGTGGGAGAAGCTTTATTCGGAAGGAGAAGCTTATAAAGCATCAGAGAATCCACCCTGGAGCATGTCCCTTTTTATGCAAGGAGTGTGGGAAAAGCTTTAGTCTGAAGGAAGATATTCTAGATCACCTAAGAGAGCACTGGTGATCTGAGGGCTGCAGAATAAATGAACAGAGTAAAATTCTCTTGATAAGTCTAGATGAGTAGCATCACATGGACCAAATCTCAGCAAGGTGATCGCTACTATTTAAATATGTAAAGAAGGAAAAGATAAATCCATACTGGCTGCACATCACCTAGAACAAAATGGTGCTCACCTGGACCGGATGGTATGCATCCTAGGGTACTGAAGGAACTAAAAAATGAAATTTCTGATCTATTAGTTAAAATGTGTAACCTATCATTAAAATCATCCATTGTACCTGAAGACTGGAGGGTGACCAATGTAACCCCAATATTTAAAAAGGGCTCCAGGGGCGATCCGAGAAACTACAGACCAGTGAGCCTGACTTCAGTGCCGGGAAAAATAGTGTAAACTATTATAAAGATCAAAATCGTAGAGCATATAGAACACAGTCAACATGGATTTACTCAAGGGAAGTCTTGCCTAACAAATCTGCTTCATTTTTTTGAAGGGTTTAATAAACATGTGGATAAAGGTGAACCGGTAGATGTAGTGTATTTGGATTTTCAGAAGGCATTTGACAAAGTCCTTCATGAGAGACTTCTAAGATAACTAAAAAGTCATGGGATAGGAGGCAATGTCCTTTCGTGGATTACAAACTGGTTAAAAGACAGGAAACAGAGAGTAGGATTAAATTTGCTAACTTAAAGACCTCTATTATATCCCCCCTCAGCAGTCTCTTCTCCAAGCTGACAGCCCTAACCTCTTCAGCCTTTCCTCATAGGGGAGCTGTTCCATCCTCTTTATCATTTTGGGTGCCCTTCTCTGTATTTTCTCTATCGCAACTATATATTTTTTGAGATACGGCAACAAGAATTGTATACAGTATTCAAGGTGCAGTCTCACCATGGAGCGATGTAGAAGCATTATGACATTTTCCGTTTTATTAACCATTCCCTTCATAATAATTCCTAACATTGTTTGCTTTTTTGACTGCTGCAGCACACTGAGCTGACGATTTCAAAGTATTATCCGCTATGATGCCTAGATCTTTTTCCTGCGTGGTAGCTCCTAATATGGAACCTAACATCGTGTAACTACAGCAAAGGTTATTTTTCCCAGTGGAAAAGGGTAAACAGTGGAGTGCCTCAGGGATCTGTACTTGGACCGGTGCTTTTCCTGGAAAGGAATATGACAAGTGAGGTTATCAAATTTGTGAATGATACAAAACTATTCAGAGTAGTTAAATCACAAGAGGATTGTGATACATTACAGGAGGACCTTACAAGACTGGAAGATTGGGCATCCAAATGGCAGATGAAATTTAATGTGGATAAGTGCAAGGTGATGCGATTCGGCTTGTTGCTATTTGCAAGCTGAGGTCATGAAGGTCCTACAAATTACCTGTTAAAAGATTTTAAAAAATTACACTACTGGGGTGTTCTGGTATATATGTGATTGATTGGTATTTCCTCAGATTTCTGAGATTTTTTGGGCTTATTTGTTGATAGCAAAATAGCTAGCATAGGCCCTGTGCAGCAGCACCCAGTGGTTATGCGCTAGAGCGGTTTCCATCTGTCCCCGGTGAGAAGAGACCCCACATGGTGGTGAGTGGGAGGGAGAGGTTGAGTGACTGTTAGGTAAGAGGGGATGAATGAGCAAGAGGAAAGGAGAGTAGTGTAATGGATACACTGTCATTCAGAATTTTTATCTGCTAATCAGTGTTCACTTTCTCTCTGATTCCCACCCACTCTTGCCCCAAACTTTGCCCATGCCCCTCCCATCCCCATAGAAATGAATAGGTGTAACCATGCCCAAACCTCACCCCAAACCATACCCCGCCCTGCCCATAACTCTGCCCACACCCCTCCTACACCATAGAAGTGAATTGAGTAGTGCCTCCCATGCTCTACCTTAAACCACATCACTTCCCACTCCCAAAACACTCCCCCATCCCCAAATCACACCTTTTATGATGTCATCGGAAACTATCCTTGCCCGCCTTTTGATGACATCGCCGGAAGACCAACCCACCCCCAAAAATTACACCCCCTAGAACGTATTCCCAATATAATACAAAAAGTCAAGGGTAAAGAGTTATTAAATAGCTCTGTGAAGAATTTGTTAAAACACAGAGGTGTTCATCAATTTGTGACCAATAATGATGTTAAGGCAGCAGTTGAGGAGAGATTTAACGTGACCTTAAAATCCAAAATGTGGTGATACTTTAATTCGCACAACACTTTTCGATATGAAGATATGCTGCAGGCTTTTGTGAATAGCTATAACCACAGCTTTCACAGAACAATTCAGGCCAGCCCCGTCGATGTAACAGCCTCAAACTCTCTGTAGTTCTGGAATGTAATCTATGGTGATAATAGCAAACATGAACTTGCCAAGCTCTCTCTTGGATCATGTTAGACTGTCAAAAACTAAAGGGAAATTCTGAAAAAAGTTACAAATAAATATCCAACGATGAGATATTTATAACAATGGGCGTTTTAAACAGGGGGCAGAAAAGAATGTACAAGATACAAGATTATGGTGAGGAAGCCATTCAAGGTTCTTTTTATCTTGAAGAATTACTGAAAGTCAACCCTCGAAACAATAGAATATTCCACATTGATAAGGTTCTAAAGGTAAAAGGAAGAGGTAAGAACAAGCAGTGCTTTGTGAAATGGCGAGGGTGGCCTGAAAATTTTAACAGTTGGATAAAGGCATTAGAGATTCAAGATGTTTGATTTGAAAAGGCCTTATATTATAAAAAAGAAAAATTAATGAAGGGGGATGTTACATAACTCTGCCTAGTAACGCCTCTGTGAAGATATTTCCACAAAATACAGTTAGCTAGGCCATTGGACCTACAGGGACCATGGGAAATGGGACTGGTGGAAATATAATACTCGCACACATGGGCTAATATTAAAGAAGATCATAAAGTACATTGTCATCTTGGGAGAAGGAAGCATGGAGCATCACTTTGTTGTACAAAGAGGGTATTATGCAACCATTCAAAGTTTAGTGGACCAAATGAATCATGATATGAATAGTCTCTTTAAGCCCATACCATCACGAATCATTTATGACCCCAATACCCAAAGAATCAAATTAAAATCAGAGGACAATGCAGTAATTTCCACAGAGGGTGATTTCGGGTCTAGAAGCTAAAACGAATACTCGTCGCTCACTATTTCCAACAGATAGCACAAGTGGGTTTAATACTCTATACCTGTACACAGATTTTGTAGAGCACCAACTAGTGGGAGACCATTTTGTGCAGCTACTTCGCTATGTTTCTGCTAAAGGGGTTAAGGACGAGTTTATCACCTTCACTTATGATAAGTCGCATTATGACCCTGTGAACAAGCAAGTACATTGACACCGTAACATTTGAAATAAAGACAGACCAAAACCAACACATCTCATTTCGTTATGGGAAGGTGATGCTTAAGTTACACCTGTAACCCTGGAAAGGTGTTTTTTAAAATGGTTGTGGGTAAAGACTATGGTGACCCCAGTGCATACAGAAATTAATATATAGCACAGGCCGGCCATGGACTTTTGGGGTATTATGGGGCTCTGGTCATGTATGGTGCGGGGATAGGGGAGGTGTTTCGTAGTCTGTTTAGAAAAGCAATACCGCTTTTGAGAAGGGGTTTTGAGATTGTTAAACCTCATGTAAAAAGTGCAGCAAAAAACATTGCCAAAGATGTTATGGGCCATATCACAGCCATCGTTCTGAATAAAATGAATAACAACACTGCGCAATCAGGGTCAGGATTAGTGATGATGAGAAGAGCTGTTAAAAGAAAGAGAACCCATCAACAGGGGCTTCCTGAACCTTTTAAAAGAAGCCCAAATGTGCCAAGTCTCAGAAGCCTAACCGCAAGTCTAAGAAGAAAAACCTCTCCACCAGGAAGCAAGATATATTCTAAAGTACTATGGCATTGGTTCATCAGGGATCTGAAGAATGCTTGAAATTGGAATTGGATCTGTTTCAACTGGCCCCCATTCAAACCAGCATTGAAAAAAAAGTATCTATGTGGAAATTCCCCATTATCTGCCTTGCAGAAACAGCCCCTTTAGATTTTTATATAGCCAGACATGGCAAGGATTACCTGGATTTAAAGAACTCGTTGTTGTACCTGACCTGTAAAATTGTGAAAGAAGATGGGGCCGATCTTGACGTAGGGGCCAAAGTGGTGTTCGTTATACGATGGCTTCTGTTTTTAGCCAGCTGGATGTCACTCTCAGAGACTCATTAGTCAGAGCAACAACTGCTACCCTTATAGAGCCCTCATAGAGTTGCTTTTTAATTATGGTGAAGAACCCCTCAAAACACAGTTTCCAAGTGGTCTGTTTTATAAAGACACAGCAGGAAACCATGAAGTGAGAGGATTAGGGCCCCGCAATATGGGTTTTACTGAAAGAACTTATTTTACAGCAGCTAGCAGTAAGTAGAGTTACTGGGGCAATTACATAATCTGTTTTTTTCAAGAAAAGATGCTCATAAATGGCATGGATGTGACAATTAAACTAACGCAGAAGAAAGATACATTCTGTTTAAAGAGAGGCGATGCCAATGAACACTACAAACTCCCTTATTTTATCCGCAGCCCTCTTTGTAAGGAGAGTGAAAGTGTCCCCATGAATGCATTTGGGGTATGCAGAAGCTCTGCTGAAAGCTAATGCCAAATACGCAGTGGACCACATAGGGTAAAAAGTCTTTAGCATACCTGCTGGAGCTCGTGTGTCAGAGAATACATGTAACTAGTTCAAGCGATGGGTAAACATTTGAAAGACAGTGTGCTATTGATTGATCGTCTCGAGTTTTACAAAGGTTATACTTTACTGGCATTGACCTATCATCCAACCAGGAGTGCATGGACCACTACTTGTTGATTAAAACTGGTAATCTGCGGGCTGAAATCTGTTTGGCCAAAGCTTTGCCCCATACGGTGAATATGATTGTTTCTTTGACAACATGATAGAAATTCAAACCAAGATGACCGCCTCGGATAGAGACAATGTTTGCAGATCCATGCAGCTGGAGGTTTCGGTGAGGAGCAGACGCTAAGCCACAAGGCAAATGAAACATCGCTCAGCCCTGGCGCACCGATGACTCCTGAACCGCCATTCGGATTCCTAGGAAAATTGGAGGATTTGTCAGCTATATTGCTGGAGAGACAATCGACCTCATTAAATTTTGGTGTCCAGAGAAGAGTCGATGAAATTCTGGCATCTTCGGAGAACCCGGAATTACAGGGTTCCATGGGCCCAATAGTAGAGGCACAACACCGAGACAACGCTGGAGGTGGTCCGATGGAGGTAGGAAAAGGAGACTATGATATACGAGTTATTTGCAATCCTCCCCTGATTAGGCCTCAAAAAATTACATTGGAAGAAATCTGGAATGCGTTATCGTCATTGGACAAATCAATAAACACACTAACAGTTGTGATGAAAGAAAGTATAAGTAAAACTCAGAGTTTGGATACTAGTCATAAAATTAGACATCATTGAAAGAAATTGAGGAAAAAATAGTGGGAGTGCAAGCAGTTCAAGGCAATCTTATAAGATCAGAGAATTTTCATTTAAATAAAATAGAAAGTATAAAGATCCAGCTGAGAAGATCAAATCTGAGGATACTGAACTTTCCTAAGATTAGAATGATCTCCCCTCATGATTTATTTAAAAGTTACATGGTGAACATTCTGAAATTTCCTGAGCAGGCAACCCTGCGAATTAAAAAATGTATTACTTCCCCAGTCTAGAGGAGAAGAAGGAAAAAATCAATTGCAAGAGCAATCACCAGATTCTTCTGTGGATTTAACTGCAATTTTGGAGATGTCTCAGGAGATGGTCATAGAAACTAGAGCTATTTTACTAGTTCAGTTTGCGTTTACCTCTGAAAGAGATTCAGTACTAAGAATGGTTTTTTCGAAAGCAATCGCAGAATTTTTATGGTCAGCAGGTTCGGGTATTCTTGGACATTACAAAAAGCACACAAGAAAGGAGGAAAAAATTTATCGCAATGAGAAATGAGGCCATATCTAGGGGGGGCTAGATTTATCCTACGTTTTCCGTGTAAATCTTTAACAGAACTCGTTCAATTGCATTTATATCTAAATATATATATAAAGAACTATATATAAAGAACTCATCTGGAGTAAAAACCCAACTTTAGAAAACAACTCAGCCTTCAAAACCATCATGCACCAATACAGGATCTCCATCTTACAGAAAAAAAAAGATTTCCACTCTCGAAAAATCCACCACTTCATCTATGATCCAAAAGCTCTCTTCTCCCTGGTCTCATCCCTCATTAAACCACCCACATTCATCATACCAGATGAAAAATCTGCAAGCAAAGTCGAAGAACTTGCTATCTTCTTCAAGGAGAAAATTTCCAACCTACTCAAACCTCTCCTGGATCAGAAAAAAACTTCCCCCCAATCTCCTCTCTCAACTTCCAATCCTCTTCAGACTTCAAACCTCGAAGCCTTCGAGCCAGCATCCACAATTGAGATAGAAAATATTCTAAAAAAACTTAAACCTGCATCCCACCCGCTTGATTCGATTCCTGCTAATATGCTTATTGCTGGTGCCAAAACTATTGCGAAGCCCATTGCTCAAATCATCAATGCCTCCCTTACGCAGGGCTTAGTGCCAACCCCACTCAAACTCGCTATACTAAAACCTCTTCTAAAAAAACCTAACCTCTCTCCGGAAAATCCAGCCAACTTTCGGCCAATAGCCAATCTCTCATTTATAGCTAAAATCCTAGAAAGATTAGTCAACCATCAACTCTGCGAATTCCTGGATAATAACAACATTCTCGCCACAACACAATTTGGATTCCGCAAATCTCGAAGCACTGAATCCCTTCTCATTTCTCTAACCGACAATATTCTTTTAAACCAAGAGAAAAATCACCCCTGTCTATTGATCCTCCTTGATCTATCAGCGGCTTTTGATACTGTAAACCACAAGATCCTCTTAGACCGACTAACAGAGATTGGTATCAAAAACACAGCACTCAACTGGTTTAAATCCTTCCTACAAGACAGGTACTATAAAGTTAAGATAAACAACTATGTATCTCAACCGATCAGTTCTAACCTTGGCGTCCCTCAGGGATCTTCTTTATCCCCGACCTTGTTCAACATTTACCTGCTCCCACTCTGTAACCTACTTTCTAAGCTAAATCTAACCCACTACCTTTATGCGGACGATGTCCAAATACTTATTCCTATCACCAAATCCTTGCAAGAAACTCTTCACTTTTGGAATTCATGCTTCCTCTCCATATCCAATCTCCTTGCTGATCTCTGTCTAGTTCTGAATACCAACAAAACGGAATACCTCCTAATCACCCAAGAAGGCAACTACCAACTCTCCAACACTTATCCTTCGGCACCACCTCCTCTATCCACCCAGGTCAGAAACCTAGGAGTCACTATGGATAACCTACTGAACTACAAAAGTTTTATCAGTAATACAGTGAAAGAATGCTTCTTCAAACTCCAGGTTCTAAAAAGACTCAGACCTTTATTATACCCCCAGGATTTCAGATCAGTTCTGCAAGCAATCATATTTTCTAAAATTGATTACTGCAACTCCCTTTTACTTGGTCTCCCAGATATCTCTCTAAAACCACTACAAATGCTCCAAAATGCCACTGCCA
Organism: Rhinatrema bivittatum; assembly: GCF_901001135.1. NCBI lineage: Eukaryota > Metazoa > Chordata > Amphibia > Gymnophiona > Rhinatrematidae > Rhinatrema > Rhinatrema bivittatum. The sequence continues at coordinate 36,145,913 of NC_042616.1, read as the reverse complement.
GGATCTTAACTAAAGCAAAAAAAAGGGATCACATATCACCAATTTTGAAAAATCTTCATTGGCTCCCTATAAAATACAGAATCATCTACAAAACCCTTTCTTCTATCCATAAATCCATTTACAAAGCCTCATACCTAGACCTCAGGATCCCATTCCAGCTACATACTTCCTCTCGTCCACTGAGAACTGCGCAAAAAGGCTCTCTGAAAACCCCTCCACTCAAAATTTCTTCAAACAAAAGAGCCTTCTCCACTGCAGGTCCGTTCCTCTGGAACTCACTATCATCAGATCTCAGGCTTGAACAATGCCCCCTCACTTTAAAAAAAAAGACTTAAAACTTGGCTTTTCTCTAAAGCCTTCGATTGAGCACCATTCACAAATCGATCCTCCAGTTCTATGCCATATAATACCTCTTGCTCGACATCTAAGAATTAATTTTCCAATCCCTCCTATCTATTTTGCAGATACCTTATCCTTAATTGATTTTTAATCGCCTGTATATAACATTTCTATTACTACTGTTTTTATTTAATCTTATTTGTTATTAGTATTTATTCAATTTTCTCCAAGTTCATGTTCCTGTTCCATGTAAGACACACTTGTTAAGTCACTACAATGTTATATGTAAACCGAAGTGATTAGCAACATTGTTGCTAGAACTTCGGTATATAAGAATGTTAAATAAATGAAATAAATATCTGGACTCACATTCCTAAGTATAATCCATCAAGGGTTTGGAATTGAAAATATATACATGGGTTAACTATACTGTATATGTATAATATGAATTGTTTTCCTTGTATAACTGCTTCTTATATATATCTTGGTCTCCGATTATTTCTTATAATGTTTAGACATGTTTGCAGAATTGGAAAGGATTTCCTACTATTGTTTGAATCTTATATATTTTGTCTAATAATCATGAGAACATTGTGTTCTATTGTAATTGTGAAAATTCAATAAAAAGAAAAAAGAAATTAACCACAGGAGGAACGTCCTTTTTGATTATCTGTGAGAATGAACACCGTACAGATCTTCAGTATTTTAAAGGAGAGACCCATATGTTACAAAATCTTTTTTAGATGCCTGTCCAGCGATTGCTGCCAGATTTACAAATAGAAAGGAAACCTGCAAGCTTGGTAGTAAATACCCACCCCCACGTCCTTCCTGGAGGCAGCTCAGAGAGTTGGTCACATGAGGCAGCAAATTTTCTGATACACCACCAACTTCAGCAGACATCCTATGCCCCTGAAGGCGACTACATTAGAAGCTCAATAACAGGAGATTCTGTTTCTGCTACAAATGCAGACCCTGCAAGCACAGTTTGAGAAGTTTACCAAATTTTGGCAGCAAAAATAACAGCTGCTGGAAAGGATGCACACGCTTTCAGGCCAATAGAATACAGTGCGCTCAACTGAGAGCACTGTTTAACCCGTGGTTGGATGCTCATTTTGGACACGTGTCCACAACCCCTTATACCATAAAGGGTTTAGCGCATTCAAAACATGCGTTCAACCCTCCTCCCAAAAAATCTAATAGTGATTATCACATGCAAATGCATATTGATGAGGCTATTAGCTATTCACCCCAGATACAAAAACCAATATGCACCCAGTCCGCCCATTTTAACGCTCAGAAGTTAACACCTGGCCCAGAGCAGGCGTTAATTTCTGAGCGCCCAAAAAAGTGTACAGAAAAGCAGAAAATACTGCTTTTCTGTACATCCTCCAACTTAATATCGTGGTAATATTAAGTTGGAGGAACCAAAAGGTTTAAAAAAAAAAAAAAAAAAAAAAAAAGGGTGCTGGCGGTCAGGTTAGGGAAACGCTCAATTAACGTGCGTCCATTTTCCTAACCCGTGGCTGTGCATAGGTTAGGAAAATGGACGCTCATAAACTTGAGCGTCCGTCTTCCTAACCCACTGGCAACCACCTCTCCTAGGCGTCCGCTGCCAAGGAGGCACCAGGAGTGCGTAACTGTCCCTAGCGCCTCCTTTTTAGCACAACCCCTCATTTAAATATTGTATCGCGCGCCCAGGAGAGGCGACTGAGTGCGTGTTAGAAAAGTGGGCTCTCAACACTTTATTATATCGGCCTGTTTATGAGCAAAAGTATCAATGGTTAGAGGCAGCACCAAGGAAAAATGGCCCAAGTCCTAACCTGCTGCCTCCTAAATGATTTGACAGTGATAAGGTGCACCTTATAGGTTTCCTCCATCAGTGCAATCTCCATTTTATGTGAGATGAGAGTGGAAGGCGGCGCCAGGAAGCGGAGCCATTCCCCTGTCTGCCCACAGCAAAAGGCCTGCCCACCACCATCCCCGGCATCCTTGTGGGAGTGGCAGCTACTCCAGTGAGGCACAACAAAAGAGCTTGCCTCTTTGTGTGCTCCTTCATGCGTGCCTGAGCAGACACCTGAAGAATTATTTAACTACAGGCCCTACCAAACAGATCTCATAATGGAGCAAGCCCACCGCATTGAAATTATCACAGGACGTGGAAGAAATGAAAATCTTCAAAGAACCTCAGAACAAAAGCAAAGAGAGAGCACAAACCTGATCTATCCCAAGATGACAACTCTCCAGTAATCTCCTCCTGCCTAATGCCCTCACTTCTTTTATTAAATATTCATTCACTATCGAAGAAAATCCCACTTATAAATGATCTACTAGAGGATCTAAATCCCACTATCTTCTGCATTACAAACAGGGCTGAAAGAAAACGATAACATCCAATTAAATCAAATTGATCACCCCAATTATGATATCTTCCACTTCCCCAGACAAAAACGTAAAGGCGGAGGTCTATTAATAATCTGTAAAAAAGAACTTAAACTTAAATCCTACAAAGCAAAGATCAACCCTCCATATGACGTGGCAATTCTAAAATCACCACAAACATTGGCTTAGTCTACTGCCCAAAAGCAGGACGAACAATGGTGATCGGTGTAAACAGGGATTCTTTATTGTTTACACCGATCACCATTGTTTGACCTGCTTTTCAGCATAATTGACCGGCTTCCGATTTGTTTTCTGGGTCTTAGTCTACTGCCCACCAGGAACACTCCAAAAAGACTGCTCATCTCTAATTGAAATTTTCACTAAAGCGTTTCCAACCCCTGAATCAACTCTAATAGAAGGTGATTTCAACCTACATGCACACGGCATACCGAAAATCACAACATGAAAATATTTTTAGACACCAAAGAAGCAATGGGATGGTCACAATATGTAACCAACCCAACTCACAAAGCAGGACACATCCTTGACCTAATTTTCGCCAAACACAATAACTGCATAATCAATACTACACACAACATAATACCCTGGCCAGATCACCAACTCATTAAAGCAGAAATAATTCTCACCACATAAACAAACCCGCATAATAATCAATCTTTCACATACAGAAATAAGGTGGAACCGGAAATACTAGAGGAAACAAAATAATTGAGTTCGAACACGATAATGCCTCACTATCCTTTGATTCCTGGGATAAAATCATCAATGAAATAGCGGATACACCATGCTCAATCCAGAAAAAATGTTCCAAAAGGAAAACAACATAACTAAACAAAAGAAACCTTGGTATAGCAAGGAGCTAAGACACAATAAACATACCCTGAGAAAATCTGAAAAGCAATGGCGGAAATGTAACCTACGATATCTCTAGAAAAATACAATTCCCTATTAACAAAATACCGTGAACAAATCAATAAAGCAAAAAAAGGAATTCTACACAAAACAGATTTATGGTGTAATATTTAATTCCATATTGTTCTTCAAAACAGTTAAAAAACTTAATCAAGGACCCATCCTCCTCCATCTCAAATAACTATGACTTTTCAAAAAACTCATGCAACGAATATGCTACCTTACTATTAAACAAAATAAATACACTAAAATCACAATTCTCCACCTGCTTACCAACAAAAGAGCCTGAAGATAAATTTAGTCAAGTGAAATGAAACACGTTTGACCCGGTTTCTAAATTTGAAATAAATCAAATCCTCACAAAAATGAGGTCTGCTTCCCATCCACTTCACCCCATCCCTGCAATCACCCTGAAAACAGTAAACAGCAACAGTAATTCTGATATTTAAAACCATAATAAACCACTCGTTAGCTGAGGGATTTAGTCCCTGATAAGGCCAAACAAGCAGTGATTAAACCAATCCTAAAAAATAAATATGGCAGAATTGATGATTGGGACAACTACCAACCTGCCTTTCATTGCTAAAGTCCTAGAAAAAGCAGCATTATCACAATTTGGATTCATTCAACAGAAACCCTACTCATCTCCTTAGCTGACCCTGTACTACAAGGGTTTGACAACAATGAATCATATATCCTGGTCCTAATTGATCTAACTGCAGCATTTGATACAGTTGACCATTCCCTGCTATGCCACCAGCTCAGAGAAATTGGAATAGATGGGAAAAGTTAACAAATGGTTCTCTTCCTTCCTAAAATTCAGGACATTCCAAGTGAAACTGGGTAATTAAATTTCTGACACCTTCCAAATCGATACAGGTGTCCCCCAAGGTTCAGCACTCTCGGCCACACTAGTCAACATCTCTCTGCTGCCCATATGCACACTATTAGCAAATCTAGGAATCAACTTCTTCCTATGTGCAGACGACATACAATTCTACATCCCATTTGACAAAACATTTGAAAAAACTGCATCGTCTCTGACAACATACATGAAGGCCATACAACAAAAACTCTCTCAACTCAAACTAACTCTAAACCCTAAAAAAAACTGAAATTGTGTGGGGTTAAGGAGAGATAACACATTAATCAAACCGCCAAACCTAGACCTAGCAATTATTAATATTACTCCCTCAGATCAATGAGAACTTCACTATGAAAAATCATATAAGCAAATGAATCAAAACAGGATACGCCAAGCTGAGAATATTACATTGGCTGAAACCACTACTTTCAATACAGGACTTCCGTACTGTCTTACAAACACTAATATTCTCGAACTTAGACTATTGCAACTCCCTATTACTAGGCCTACCCACAGGACTACTAAAACCACTACAGTTACTTTAGAATGCCTATGCTACACTATTACTAGGGACAAGGAAATTCAAACATATCACCCAATAAACTGATAGCACTGCACTGGCTTCCTGTACATTCCAGAATTCATTATAAAAGTATTAACTCTAATGTTCAATATCATCAGCAATATTAACCCATGATTATTAGGAGTTACACTTCAACTTTACACACCACAGAGAGCCCTAGGATCACAAAACAAAGGACTTCTAATAGGTGTTGTTCTGAGTAGAATGAACTAACGCAAATAAGAGAATGTTTTCCATAGTAGGCCCCAAGTTGTGGAAATCTATTCCAGAATCATTAATCCAGATAACAGTTTCAAGCGATAACTGAAAAAGTGGCTCTTTAGAAAAGCATAAAAGGAGCACAAAGAAGAATATCTGGTAGAACTGAGGGAGACGAAGAAAGTAATCAAGACAGCAAAAACTCAAGAGGAAGAGAGGATTGCCAAAGAGGTAAAGAGAGGTGACAAAACATTTTTCAGAATCATCAGTGAAAAGAGAAAAGTTCAAAGTGGTATAGTGAAATTGAAAGGTGGAGAGGATCAATGTGTGGAGAGAGACGAAGAAATGACAGAAATATTAAATGAATACTTCAGTTCTGTGTTCACTAAAGAGGACCCTGGAGAAGGACCGTCACTAGTTAACAAGAACTGGAGGGGAATGGATTAGAAGACTAGAAGTAACTCCATTTACAGTAGAAAATGTATGGGAAGAGCTGGGGAAACTGAAAGTGGACAAAGCCATGGGGCCTGATGAGGTTCATCCCAGGATACTGAGGGAGCTCAGAGATGTGTGCCCTGTTCAATAGATCCCTAGAAATGGGATCCCGCTTCACAAGAGTGGGAACAGAGAAGAGGCTGGTAACTACAGACCAGTTAGCCTCACCTCGGTGGTGGGAAAAGTAATGGAGTCACTGTTGAAAGAGAGAATAGTGAACTATCTACAGTCGGAAGAATTGCTGGACCAGAGGCAGCATGGATTCACCAGGGGAAGATCCTGTCAGACAAATCTGATTGACTTTTTTGACTGGGTAACCAAGGAATTAGATCAAGGAAGAGCGCTGAATGTCATCTGCTTGGATTTTAGCAAAGCTTTTGATACGGTGCCGCAAAGGAGACTGGTGAATAAAATGAGAAGCTTAGGAGTGAGTGCCGAGGTGATGGCCTGGATTGCAAACTGGTTGACAGACAGAAGACAATGTGTGATGGTAAATGGAACTCTCTCTGAAGAGAGAGCGGTTTTAAGTGGTGTACCGCAAGGATCGGTGTTGGGACTGGTCCTGTTCAATATAATTGTGAGCGACATTGCGGATGGGATAGAAGGTAAGGTTTGTCTTTTTGTGGATGACACTAAGATCTGCAACAGAGTGGACATGCCAGGAGTGGAGAGAATGAGATGGGATTTAAGGAAGCTGGAAGAGTGGTCGAAGATATGTCAGCTGAGATTCAATGCCAAGAAGTGCAGAGTCATGCAATTGGGGAGTGGAAATCCGAATGAACTGTATTCGATGGGGGGAGAAGGGCTAATGTGCACGGAGCATGAGAGAGACCTTGGGGTGATAGTGTCTAATGATCTGAAGTCGGCGAAACAATGTGACAAGGCGATAGCTAAAGCCAGAAGAATGCTGGGCTGCATATAGAGAGGAATATCAAGTAAGGAAAGGGAAGTGATTATCCCCTTGTACAGGTCCTTGGTGAGGCCTCACCTGGAGTAGTGTTCAGTTCTGGAGACCGTATCTCCGAAGAGACAGAGACAAGATGGAGGCGGTCCAGAGAAGAGTGACCAAAAAGGTGGATGGTTCTCATTGAATGACTTAGGAGGAGAGATTGAAGAATCTAAATATGTACACCCTGGAGGAAAGGATGAGCAGAGGTGATATGATACAGACTTTCAGATACTTGAAAGGTTTTAATGATCCAAAGACAATGACAAACGTTTTCGGTCAGAAAAAAATCAGCAGAACCAGGGGTCACGATTTGAAGCTCCAGTAAGGAAGATTCAGAACAAATGTCAGGAAGTATTTCTTCACGAAGAGGGTTGTGGATGCCTGGAACGCCCTTCCGGAGGAAGTGGTGAAGACCAAAACTGTGAAGGATTTCAAAGGGGCGTGGGATAAACACTGTGGATCCATAAAGTCTAGAGGATGTGAATGACGAAAGAGGCATGGGGGTGGCTTGCGGGATTGACGGCTACTACCTGGAGGTTAATATCCTTAGGGGCGTATTTTAAGAGCCCTGCTCACGTAAATCCGCCCGGATTTACGCGAGAAGGGCCTTGCGCGCCGGTGCGCCTATTTTACATAGGCCTACCGGCGCGCGCAGAGCCCCAGGACTCGCGTAAGTCCCGGGGTTTTTCGAGGGGGGCGTGTCGGGGGCGTGTCCGATCGACGCAGCGTTTTCGGGGCGGGACGCGGCGTTTCGGGGGCGGGCCCGGGGGCATGGTTTCGGGCCGGGGCGGTCCGGGGGCGTGGCTGCGCCCTCCGGAACCGCCCCCAGGTCCCGTCTCGGCGCGCTAGAGGCCCGCTGGCGCGCGGGGATTTACGCCTCCCAGAGGGAGGCGTAAATCCCCCGACAAAGGTAAGGGGGGGGTCTAGATAGGGCCGGGGGGGGTGGGTTAGATAGAGGAAGGGAGGGGAAGGTGAGGGGAGGGCGAAAGCAAGTTCCCTCCGAGGCTGCTCCGATTTCGGAGCGGCCTCGGAGGGAACGGCGGCAGGCTGCGCGGCTCGGCGCGCGCCGGCTACACGAAATCAGCAGCCTTGGCGCGCCGATTCAGGATTTTAGCGGATACGCGCAGCTACGCGCGTATCTACTAAAATCCAGCGTACTTTTGTTTGCGCCTGATGCGCCAATAAAAGTACGCTAAGGCGCGCTTTGTGAAAATCTACCCCTTATTCAATAAACATACACACGGTTAATGCGACACCAACATTGCTCTATGCTTCAACAGCAAGAGGAAATGTGGAAAAAAGGATTTGCTTCCACAAAAAAGCAGGGGAATAGCTTGCTTGTTATGGCGGTTACTACCCCAAACCAAATAAGCCTGATACTTCACTTTCAATGCATATCCAATATAGCTTTCTGCTTCAACGGCAGGGGGAATGAAGAAAAGAGGATTTATATTCAGACAACAACCAACAAGGACTGAATTGCACAGGCTGGGTAAACAAGCGTGGGAGTAGCTTGCTTATTACGGCGGTTACTACCCCCTAAACAATTAGTTAGATACTTCACTTAGATGCAGCACCAGCACTGCTATCTATATCGATGGTGGGGGTGGAAGGGAAATAGAACCAAAAAGTTACTTATAAGGGCCAAGAGTAACACCTAAGTATGAAAAAAAATAAGTGTGAAAGCTTGCTGGGCAGACTGGATGGGCCGTTTGGTCTTCTTCTGTCGTCATTTATTTATTTATTTATTTATTGTTTTTGTTATACCGAGTTTCATGATAGGCATCACATCAACCCGGTTTACAAATAACAAGGAGTGTAAAGCATAACGTAAGGTAAAAAACAATATTTTCAATAAGAGCCTTGAACTTTAAATACAGTGAATCAGAAAAAGGGAGAGGGAAAGTTACAAAAAACAAGGAAAATAAACTTGGGATGGAAGGGGAGAAATTGAACAGCACAATATTTACATTTCAGCCTATTGATACATTAGAATAGCAAGTGAAAAAATAAGACTATGAAACGGTACATAGGTAATCAAATGAATAAATATGACAGTTGTGAATGGTAATAGTATGATAAATATTCAGCAGGAATTAGTGAGAGAGGGTTTGAGGTTGGTTGATTCGTGTTTACATTCCATTATTGCATACGAGTTAGTGCTAGTGAGAGGAGGTTTTATTCAAGGCTTGGAAATGCTTTTTTGAAAAGCCAAGTTTTTAGTCTTTTCCTAAATGTTAAAGAGCATGGCTCTTGTCTCAAATCAGGTGGGATCGAGTTCCAGAGAGCTGGACCTGCTGATGAGAAGGCTCTGAGACTCAAGGATTTATGTTGGTAGGTTTTGGCCTTTGGAATTTGGAGTGACTCTTTGTAGTGTTCCCTGATAGGCCTGGCGGAGGTGAATTTTTTAAGTGGTATTTGTAGGTCAAGTTGCGTGTGTTGGTTGATAGTTTTGTATATGATGTTAATGGTTTTGTACATGATTCTATAGTGGATCGGAAGCCAATGGAGGTTTTTGAGAATAGGTGAAATGTGGTCAATTTTCCTGGAATTTGTAAGGACTCTGGCTGCAGAGTTCTGAACCATTTGTAAAGGTTTGGTGTAAGAAGCTGGGAGGCCTAATAGTAATGAGTTGCAATAATCTAGTTTGGAAAAGATTATTGCTTGCAAGATTGTTCTGAAGTCCTGAGTGTGAAACAGCGGTTTTATTCTTTTCAGGATATGTAATTTGTAGAAGCAATCTTTGGTGGTTTGGTTAATGAATGTTTTGAGGTTGAGACGATTGTCTAGGATGGCTCCTAAGTCTCTTACGTGGGTTGTTTGAAGGAGTGTGGGTGGTTTAGGAAGTGTGTTATTGTTTTCCGGTGATATGAGCAGGAATTCTGTTTTCGAAGCATTGAGTACAAGGTTTAGACTGTTGAGGAGAAGTTTAATTTCTAATAGGCAACTGTCCCAGTATTCCATTGTTTTTGAGATTGATTCTTTTATAGGGATTACGATCTGTACGTCGTCTGCAAAAAGGAAATGTTTCAGGCTTAATTTTGTTAGCAGTTGGCAGAGTGGTAGCAGGTAGACATTGAAAAGGGTGGGTGAAAGTGATGAACCATATAGAAACATTTCTGTTTCTATATGGTTCAACTTAACATAAAATACCAATATGCTGATGATCTCAACGTCAATACCAAAGATAATGTTAGTAGAGAGAGCAATAAGTAATGCACAATGTAAAGTACTTTGTAAGTAGAATTAGAATCTGTAATTAACTAAAAATGTACAAATATGAACTAGATTATATGCTTACTATTGTGATGTCCTAGCATATACATGAATATGAACTAGAACATAAGAAATTGCCATGCTGGGTCAGACCAAGGATCCATCAAGCCCAGCATCCTGTTTCCAACAGAGGCCAAACCAGGCCACAAGAACCTGGCAATTACCCAAACACTAAGAAGATCCCATGCTACTGATGCAATTAATAGCAGTGGCTATTCCCTAAGTAAACTTGATTAATAGCCGTTAATGGACTTCTCCTCCAAAAACTTATCCAAACCTTTTTTGAACCCAGCTACACTAACTGCACTAACCACATCCTATGGCAACAAATTCCAGAGCTTTATTGTGCGTTGAGTGAAAAAGAATTTTCTCCGATTAGTCTTAAATATGTTACTTGCTAACTTCATGGAATGCCTCCTAGTCCTTCTATTATTCGAAAGTGTAAATAACCGATTCACATCTACTCGTTCAAGACGTCTCATGATCTTAAAGACCTCTATCATATCCCCCCTCAACTGTCTCTTCTCCAAGCTGAACAGCCCTAACCTCTTCAGCCTTTCCTCATAGGGGAGCTGTTCCATCCCCTTTATCATTTTGGTTGTCCTTCTCTGTACCTTCTCCATCGCAACTATATCTTTTTTGAGATGCGGCGACCAGAATTGTACACAGTATTCAAGGTGTGGTCCCACCATGGAGCGATATAGAGGCATTATGACATTTTCCGTTTTATTAACCATTCCCTTCCTAATAATTCCTAACATTCTGTTTGCTTTTTTGACTGCTGCAGCGCACTGAGCTGACTATTTTAAAGTATTATCCACTATGATGCCTAGATTTTTTTCCTGGATGGTAGTTCCTAATATGGAATCTAATATCGTGTAACTACAGCAAGGGTTATTTTTCCCTATATGCAACACCTTGCACTTGTCCACATTAAATTTCATCTGCCATTTGGATGCCCAATCTAGAATGTGAACACACTATGCAATTGTTGACCAAGAATATGAATACTGATATTGTAAACCGTTGTGATATTCATTTGGAGTTCCTAAATAAATACAAATAAATACAATTTTACAGATAAAACCTATTGAATGACAACATTATTTTCAGGAGATGCCTTAAAATGAGTTACTACTCTGATGGAGTGGAACCCAAGCACCACATGAAATTCCTTTCCACTGGAATTTGAAAAGATGTTTTCTTATCCCAACTGAAACATATGGCAGAGAGTGGCCTAATACGCCTACAACAAGGGACGGACTCCGTCCTATCCTATGTGGCTCGCTTTCACCATTTACAGTTGGATGTGAAGAACCTCTATGGCAGTGGGTCCCAACCCTGTCCTGGGGACCCCCCCAGCCAGTCGGGTTTTCAGGATATCCAGAATGAATATGCATGAGAGAAAGTTTGCATGCACTGCTTCCATTACATGATAATTTTTTCTCATGCATATTCCTTGTGGATATCCTGAAAGCCTGACTAGCTGGGGGGTCCCCAGGACCAGGTAGGGAACCACTGCTCTATGGCATCAGTTCCAACTGGGCCAGAAGAAAAGATGAACGACGAACTGGCCCAGATAGAACCCCCTTCCTTCTTGGAAGAATTAATTAACATGTGTATTCAAGTTGATACCCGTTTGGGAGAATACCAAGGAGAAGGAGAAGGGGCCTAAGGTTCTCTCGCCCCTTCTTACAGAATTCTCCTCCAGGATTTGAAGAGCAGCATACCACCAGAGCCCATGCAAATTTGTTCCACTTTTTCTTGGGAACCAGCCTCAGAAAATGGCAGTCAACAGCTGCAACCATGACCCGGGTCCCATTGCCTGTGGTGTGGGGGCTTGCAGCACTTTATGGGGACTGGCCCCCAAAAGGCAACTTGCCACCTCAAGCAAACAGGAGAAGGGTTGGGGGCCTGATGTACCTGCAAAACAGCAGCTCAGGAGACAGACTAGAACAAATTGCCTATGCAATACAGTGTCAGATGGCAAAAGCCAGGCAGCAAGAGCACCTTAAACAGTCTGAACTCATGGAGCAAGTCCAAAAAGCCTGTATCAGAAAAATGGAGTGAAGTGGTGACACCTGTCATTCACTTCTAGATAAGCTGGACACTGTAGTCCTGCCTGCCATATCTAATCTAGGTGAGGCAGTCCAATATATGCAGAAAGACTTGTGGGCAGTGACTTAAGTCCTTCAGGAGGGACTGGTAACAGCCAGAGCAGGGCCCAGCAGAAGAGTTCCCTGCTGGCACAACATCTTCGTTTCTCTATAGAGGACAAGGTCTGAACTGGGTCACGCATAACATGCAGGACTGCTGGATCTTTCCCCTTCCCTATCCAGTAAGAAAATCCACATTGCTGGGCTACCTTCTTTGTTTTCTACAACCTGTAAGTCAGGAAACCCATGTTATGCTTTGAACTTTTGTTGTTTTTCATTGAACCTTACTGAAAAGTTTTACTGATGCGTGTTATTTAAACCAGACCCTGACACTATCCAGCTGAACAAGCTAGCTGAATAAACATATCTGGCTAAGTTGACTGAGATATCAAGTGATGCGGCTGCACCGCTGAATATACAAAGATAACTAATAGTTAGCCGGATAAGTTTATCCGGCCAACTTTAGACCTGCTCAATAGCATGGATAACGCCCGTGGTAAGAAAAAGGGGTATGTTTATGGTAATTTTAGAATTACCGCACTGTGCGCTAACAGAATCGCAGGGGTGCGATAAAGTTTTCACACTCCGTGATACTTCTATTTCACAGCTTGCTATTACTATTGGGAGAGAGAGAGTATTGTTAAGGCCTTTATAGTAGTCAACTCTTTATATCTCCATAGGAGGCCCAGCTAATAGCTGTAGCTGAGGTGTTGGTGGTAGCTTAGGGTTTAGGGGCCAGTTGTACATGCAAAATGAGATGCACGAACTGCATAGTACACGTCGGTGAAGATTTGACATCATTTGGAGTGAGGAAAGTCTCACAAAGATGATATTTCTACAATGTTCTTTCGCCCTAGCTTGATGGACTCTATAACAGGGTACTATCAAGCTAGGGTGAGATAACATAGTAGAAATCTCATCTTTCTGAGACTTTCCTCACTCCAAATGATGTCAAATCTTCACTGAAAGGTACTGTGCAGTTTGTACATCTCACCCTGCATGTCAAACTGGCCCCTAAACCACCACCAATACCTCACCTTGAGCTATTAGCTGGCCCTCCTATAGAGATATAAATAGTTGAATACTGTAAAGGCTTCCCCAGAGGCTTCCTTTTTCTCTACTCTACTTTTCTCTCCTCACCTCTCCCTTCCCAAGCCCAGAAATGGCCAAAATGCAATTTGCAATCTTTAACGCAAATTGCACTACGGCTGTTTCGGGCATATCGCACAGCTTAATGCCAGGAAAAAAGGTGTACTTATTTTCAGCATTAAAAATGTGCAATAGCATGTGTTATGCTTTCGTTTGGTGTGATATTGACCCTTATTTTAATTGATCCCGCCCCTTCAAAACATTTGCATTCACGCTGTGCGGTAACACGATCATTGCATGCGTTATGGCATTAACGCATGCGTTATGATGTTGTTGAGTGCATTAACGCCATAAAGCATTTTGATGAATGACTCTCTAAGTTAGCTGGATAATTAACCATGCCCTGGAATGCCCCCATCCTACCCACCACTTAGCCAAATAACTATTTATCCATCTAAATAGTTATCTGGCTAAGTGATGGCCACTAAATGTGGTTGAATATCCAAACAGCATCACTTAAGACCGATAATTCCAATCTTTTCCAGCTAAGTGGCACTATCTGGCCCCATGACTTTTAGACTTGTAAGATGCAAAATAGTTCTCTCCAGCCCAGTCCTTTCCAAGCTTGGCATATTCAGCTTTAGAAAGAGGAGTCTCTAAAAGGAAGGTAATTTGGGTTCTCTGTTTTTTTTAAAGAATTGCATAATCCTGTACCTTTTAATCAGGGAGGAAATGCAAGTTTGCTGACCGTAAACTATGTTTTCCATTATTAGTAGGATGACGTGGGGGACGTCATCGATCAGCACTGAATGGATTCATCTCTCTAAGCTAGTAGAGCTTTGAGCTCTATTGAGCATGTGCGGGAGTTGCCTTAAAAACCAAAACTCTCCACTAGAAGGTGTAGCCCCAAACACAATTATGTCAAAAAATAAAAAACAAAAACCACCCGCTTAAAACATTCCAAAAATATACCAAATTCTACATACAGACAGATTATTACAAAAAGTTATCAACAAATCCCAATACAGAAAGGGTTGGTAGTTTCATATCAGGCTATATGCTGATTCCCCTTAGGTGATCAGAACCATTCTCTCTGAATAATCAACTGCCAACCTCCTTCCAAAACTATAAATTAAAAAAAAAAAAAGTTTTAGAGCAGTTAAAAACAGTATATGTTGCACATCAAAAAACCTAGAAATAAATATCTTTTTATAGAATAGTCTCTCATCAATTCTAAATCTTGCCTTTAACTTTTATATTTGTAAATCCATGGCATCAAACAACACTTTTAAATTGTCTTACTGGGAGGGCACTGCATGGCATCATCCCAAGTGGCACAAGCTCTCTTTAAGCCCTATGCCTTCGGAGAAAGGGGAAAGGAATAGAGGGGATGAGTATCATGCCGGGCTGGAAGGGTTCAAGAGAAAAGAGGGGGTGACCACACTTCTACGCTACATGTGGTACTGAAGGGGTCTGAAGGCTTCAACCTGACAGAGGACAACCTGAAACTCCTGCCAAACAGGACTTCATGTACCAGAATTCCCTGCTTCATGACGGGTTTACTTACAGTCTGCAATACAGCTGTAATTAGGACATTGAGAAACTCTCTGTCAGCACATTGCACGTTTTCATTTTTTTTGGCTTCGCTGTTCTTATTCTCTGATAAGCTTTCACTGTAACCTAGGATAGAACAATGGATGTATTATGTGAAGGGCTGTATTACTATAGACTCGTGAATTCCTTTCCAGAACTGCAAGTCCCGGCAGCCTCTCCTGCAGAACATGGGTGAAGTTTCACGAAAGTTCCAGGGTGTCTAGGGAGGGGGTCAGTAGCCCCTTCAGCCGGAATATGCTTGCTCAGCAATGCTTAGAACGCATGTGTAAAAGATAAGAACTGTAAAGTGCATAAGAGTCTGCTCCTGAAGGGGAGGGGCATGCAGTTGTACTAAGCCTCTGTCTTAGCTGCATCTTGCTGGCAATAAAAGTCTATCTTTACGGATCAGTTGTCTGGGCCTCCTTTCTGAGATTAGAGACGGTTACATTTGGCGAGCCTCAGCCAGCCAGGAGGTACCGGGGACGCTATTTTAGCCCCCCAGTTGGTCCGGTAGTTTGGTAGCGGAGCGATCCCCCAGACTTACCTGGTGAGTGGCCACCGCTGAGTTCAGCGATCAGGTTTCTGAGGGGACCATTCCGCAGGAAATCTCTCGAGACCTCTGGGCTGGTGATTCGGGAAGAAGGCAGTAAGTGTAGCAGCATCAGAGCCGTGGTAGGCCAGGGTGGGGGCTGGTGGTGGTCATACCTGGGAACTCTCCGGATTTGGTCCGGAGACTCCGGAATTCTAAAAGAATTACCGGGTCTCCGGGCCAATACCGCAAATCTCCGGGTGCTGCAGCAAAACCAATCTACTTGGACCCGGAAAGAAGAAAGAAACGTCATTGGTCTTGCGCGGCTGAAAAAGGAGGAACTTGACAGTGATTTCTACCATCTCCGGACCTTTCTAACTCTTAACTTCACTTCCTCGTGACACCACCTGCTCCTGCACAGCCTGTTTCCTGTATCCAGCCACTTGCCCACCCTAACCTGTTTATCTTGGCCAATCGACATTGCGATTTCCTGCCCGTGCATCAAACGAGGAGTAAGAAATAGTCAGCGTCCACTTCCGCAGCACAGGAGGAGAAGGAAGAAGCTGCTGTTGCTCCAGGTGCCTACGTTAGAGTCTGCTGTTGCTAATGTGTTTTGAAAGGGGGGCAGAGAGAATGAATGAGTATGTCTGAGAGAGTGAGTGAGTGTGTATTTGTGTAGGAAGAAGAGATCTGAGTGTATGTAGGTGAGTAGGAGAGAGCTGAGTGCAAGTGAGCATGGGTGTGAAAGTGAGGGGGCATGTGTGTATGGAAGAGGGAGAGAAGTGAGTGTGTGTGTGTTGATGGGAGAATGGCAGAAGTATAGGTGTAAATGGACATGAGGATGTGAGAGAATGAGCCGTGAAACTAAGTGTGAACATGTAAGAGTGTTTATGAGAGCAAATATGTGAGCATCCGGTCCCACTGTGCACCCCCCCCCGTTCCCTCCCCCTGCTCATCCATGGTAATCTCAGGGTGACTGGAAGTCAAAGGTTTCCAGGTTTGGTGGTGGTGCAAGGTCGAGAAATCCAAGATGACAGCCAACGAGCTGGGACTGCACTCAGCAATCAAAGTACACACAAGGACAAGTGCAGAAAGAATTTTGACTGGTCCAGAAGTTATCATTCACAGTAATTTTAATAATGTTCATAAGCGGCAACCCCACTGTTTAACAAATACTTGTTTAAAGGGTCCCCCGACATGGACCCCATGTTTTGCCGACAGGCTACGTCGGGAGGGACAACACTTTGAAGATATCATTCTGAAAAATAAAATAAAAACATTAAGGAACCAGAAAAAGAGTAGGGCAGGCCGAGCATTTAGACAATATGCTATTTCAATTAGTAAGGAACAGACGGTAAAGACTCCTGAGTGTCCAATATAGCAGGAATTTACACGCTCAGTTAAATATGAAGAGATCCGCCTTTTCTAGACACAGAGAAAATAATTATCAAAAGCAAGAACAGTGCACATGAAATCATCCAAGAATATAGAAAAACATACCAATTCAGTCGGTATTTGGTGCGAAAAGAAGCACCAATCATGAAGGCAGGAAAGGACAGCCAATCAAATCACAGCATGGACACGTTAGGTGAAAAAACTCCATTCAAGTTCGCGATTCAACCCCTTTGGTGCTACTGTATCTAGTATATATATTCATTTTTGTTCCTTCTTAATCAAAAATTCAGAATAATTGCCCCTCCCCCCACGGGGGAGGACAAACCACATCAAGAATGAAAAATTTTAAATCTGAAACAGAGTGGGAGCATTGAATCCAGTGGTCCACCAAGGGGGCATTCTCACGGTGATTTTTGATATTTGAGCGATGTTCAATCGTCCGAGTTTTTACCATACGGGATGTTTTACCAACATAAAGTTTTTGGCAGGGGCGGATGATGACATAGACCACCCATACAACGCATGAGTTTTCTTTGTGGTCGGATGCATAAAGGCTGATGTAACAAATGTCAAGGGACACACACAACACTGGCCACAAGGCCTGTGTCCCATTCCAGTTTGAGATTGTGTAATTTCAGATTGAAAACCAGAGTATACCAACATGTCCCGGAGGTTTTTACCTCGGCGGCCAGTAAAGCGGAGTGAACTCTTGAAAATAGTATTGAGAGAGAGGGCACTCCAATGTTTACGTATTATATTTGTAATTGTACTACTCATGGTAGAAAAAGGAAGGATACAATTCACAGACTTGTCCCTAGACTGATTCTGCGGCAAAAGTAGCAAATCACGATTTACATAAAGGGCTCGTTTGTAAGCTTTCTTCAGAACTTTATGAGGGTACCCCCTCGCACTAAGCCGAGCAATCATCTGATCGCTTGTGCTATAAATTCATTCTTAGAAGAGCACAGCTGGCATAGTCTAAGGAACTGACCGGTGGGGATATTGTTTTTGAGAATCTGCGGATGACAACTGTCAAAATTCAAAAGAGTATTCCGATCAGTTTCTTTACGGAAGATTGAGGTAGAGAAAACTGCATCATCTAAAGTGATAGAAATATCAAGAAATGAGATTTGATCAGTATGGATATTGAAGTTAAATTGGAAGTTGGTACTGCAGTTGTTGAACCAATCTAAAAATACAAAAAATTGAATATCAGATCCACGCCAAATTAAAAAAACGTCATCTATGTATCTTAGCCATAAATGCATGAATGTGGTCCAATTTGAGGGGTAAATGTGTTCTTCTTCAAAAGCTGTTACATAGAGACAGGCCAGGCTAGGGGCCATGGTGGCACCCATAGCCGTGCCATTGACGTGTTGATAAAATTTCAGATTGAAAGTGAAATAGTTCTGTCAAGGCAATGCGGGCTAAGTCTAATAAGATTGAAGTGGGAATTCGAATATGGCCAGTACGTAAATTTAGTGTCTGTTCAATTACCTTTAAGGCATCCTCCTGAGGGATATTAGAATATAATGACACGATATCTAATGTCACCAAATAACACGGATTAGGTGGGTTGGTCAAGTCATTTAGAATTGAGATGTGTGGTGTCCCTTACATAAGATTTACTTAAGGGTACAAAAGGTCTGAGAAAGATGCCCACAAAAATGGATAATGGCTCTAAGAGTGACCCATTCCCAGATACAATGGGATGGCCAGGAGGATTTTGTAGGGTTTTATGTATCTTGGGCAAAGTGTAGAATACCGGGATCACTGGAAATTCATTCATTAAGAACTGAGCTTCACGAGTAGTGATGAAATTGCGATCAACTGCCTCCTGTACCAAAACTTTACTAGATGCCTTTAGTGTGGCTGTAGGGTTGTGAATTAAAGGGTGAGAAAAGGAAGAATCACTAAGCTGACGTATGGCTTCAGCCTCATAATCAGATTTAACCAGGATCATAATGCCCCTACCCTTGTCCGCAGGCTTGATTACAATGCTCAGATCATCTGCTAGTGATTTTATGGCTGTCCTTTCTTCCTTAGACAAGTTATAGAAAACATACCCATGTGTGGATTTTAATTCATTGATTTCAGAGCAAACCAGTCTTTCAAAAAAAAAAACAAAACTATGGAAGGGTCCATAGGGCCCGGAGGGATCCATCTAGATTTAGTGTATACCACTGAGTGGGCCTGAGATGCCGGGGCATCGGAGAAGAAAGCCTTGAGTTTAAGTGACCTAAAAAACCTATAAAGATGAACTTGTACATCAAAGTCATCGTGCTTAACCGTTGGAACAAAGGAGAGTCCTTTTTCCAGCACCCTGATTTCAGTAACTGATAAGGGGCGGGATGACAGGTTAAATACCACATTGGATTTAGTTACACTTATTGCCAGGGATCTTCTTGTTGGCGTGTAGCCCGTGTCACTCGTTGAGATTGTTGGGGGGGCAGATTACCCTCGAAACCGAGGGTTTCGGAAGTTCCGATGTGGCGGGGCTGGTTCTAAAAAAGAAGATGAGAAAGATGGCATCACTCATGGTAAAGTTGTACTCGCAGTTCGTTCTTCCTGATTCACAAGAGATCCTCCTTCCTCTCCCGACAAATCGTCTGAAGATGATTGTGTAAAGGTTACTGACGTCTTCTATATACAATTGGTGGCCATCCATGGATAAATGTAGCCCTTTTTGTAATCGTATTAGTCTCTCTGAAATTTCTTATATTTAGCTGCTTTTAAGTCGTTCTTGAACTTCTCCAAGTTCTCTTGGAACTCCGCCAACTGATGATCAAATTGTTCCAAGGATGAATAGCTCTTAATAGATTCTATGTGTACAGATAATTTGTCGTGGAGAGACCTGGTCAAATTTTTAGTAGTTTCTATAATCAGAAGCATTAAGTCAAATGAACACTTGTTCAATATCTGGTTCCAGCATGTAAGGAACTCTTTATTATCCACATGTAACCGGGGTTCCTTTTGAATCCTCAGGCCCCGTGGGATACGTCTAACGCGGCAGTATTCAATGAGTGTGGAAGCGTGTAGTTCAGCACACGTTAAACATTTCTGTAAATTTATAGCGTCCAACCATGAAATTGAGGGATATGTAGATGTAGATGAGTCTGAAAAGAAGGGAACGTCTGTCAAGACTGCCTTGAAGGCTTCTTCAGAGTAGCTGAAGGTAAGGTCGTCGGCCGAAGTGCCCATTACATGAGCTCCAAGTAGTAGGAGAAATCCAAAATGACAGCCAACGAGCTGGGACTGCTCTCAGCAATCAAAGTACACACAAGGACAAGTGCAGAAAGAATTTTGACTGGTGGTGCAAGGTCACCATGTCCATGAAAGTCCCATAACTGAGACGGTGGAGGGATTGCGAGAGCACTAGGAAGAAGGCAGGCAAGGTGGCAGCAAGGCAACTTTACCTGGAGGCTGGTCTCGTTCTGGAGAGGAGAACTGCAGCCATGGGTAGCCTAGCCTGAGACAGTAGTCAGAGAAATGCAGCATACACAGGCACAGGCTGCTGTAGCAGGAGCAACTATTTTGGAAAGCCCCTACTGCCGGCAACGGCTCAGAGGAGGGGTATCTCTCACAGTCTCTGGTCCCAGCCGTGTGTGACAGTATGCCCCAGGCGGACATAAAAATAAGGCGAGCCATGGCCGGGCCATGTAGTGATTGGAGTCTGGCGATCCAGAGTATTCCAACTGCGGCAGGGCGATGGTGCATGCACCTTGCAGTCCAGCAGGCAAGTTTCAGTGATGGTGAAGGCAGGGCCTGCCATCCTCCATTGTCATCGGGGCTGCTGCTGCTTCATTGACCCACCCTGCGCCCCTTGCTCTGAACGAGTCGGTACTCTGCGTGCGGCCATGGCGGCAGCCGGTCTGAGCTGTGGCAAGGGAAAAGCGGAGGCCTGGACTTGGAGGGAGGCTAGAAACTGGGAAGCAGAGTGAAGCTGCGGCTGCAGAGTTGGCAACGAGGCACGATGAAAGAAGATTTGAAAAGCACGTGTTGAGGGCAGGCAAGGAGTGTTTCTCCCTTCCATCATGGCTACGCTGCCAGGTCATCCTGCAGTGCCAGAGCTGCATGAAGCTCCGCCCTCTGTGTGATGTCATCACTCACCGCAATTACTGCTTCTCCTCTAGTGATGTCATCAGTCAGTGCCCAGCAGGAAGAGGAATCCTCTGTGTTGAGACAAACATACAAAGAGTCTTCATTTGCAGACTATCAGAAAGCAGAAACTTGCAGCCCCGAATTTTAGCTTCTGTCCTCTCCCCCTCCTCCTGTAACAGCCCCCGAACTGCACTGCAGGAGGCAAACACTCAGCTCTTCCCCAGCCTGAGCAAGAGCCACCAATTCATTTCAAATTCTGAAAGCATCAAAAGTAAGCAGAGAAATGCCTGCAGGAACTTCTGCTCAGGTAGGAGATTGCCCCCAACCTCTGTACAAGCCCTGCTGCAGTTTTCTAACCTGGGACATTGCAGAGTCCGCCCTGTTTAATTGGACCCTGAGCAGATCCGAGGCACAGAAAAGGCACTTTGGGACTCTCCTAAATGTAAGCAGAGAGATCAGGAGTTCACAAAGTGATATTTTGTGTCTAAGGTTCTGTGTGTAACTGGTTTCCAGTTGCTAAAACTCTTTCCTGATGTGCAGAAAAAACACTTTGGGACCTTCCTGAGTGTAAGCAGCGAAAGGCAGGAATCCAGAAAACCATATTTTGTGTCCCTGATTGTGTGCATAACTGATTTCCATTTAATATTATTCTGGTCTGAGACTTTATATACACACAGAAAATCATTGCCATGCCCTACTGAGTCTCAGCAACATTATGTGATTGGGAATTATATGCTTTGTGTTTCAGGTCCTAGTCACCTTTGAGGATATCACTGTCTATTTCTCCCAGGAGGAATGGGAAGATTTAAAAGAATGGCAAAAAGAGCTTTACAAGGATGTGATGAAGGAGAATTATCAGATGCTCAGCTCACTAAGTAAGAAATGCTATTTAATCATTTTTTCAGACAAATATTTTGGAGAAGGGGAAAAACAGAATATTATTTGATTATAAACTGAATGAAAACCTTTGTTATTGCAGCTCACCATAAACCAGGCTTTTTCCATGATATTTTTTCCATATAAATACTTGAGAAAGAGTAATGAATGACATCCTGGCCACAAAGAGGGTAAAGAAGAGGGCAGGGGTAGAAAGAGAATGATAAAACTGGGAATGGTAAAGTCATAGGTAAGATAGAGGGTCTGAAAGATATGGAGGAAGGAGAGAAGAACCCAGGAGATGTGTGGGAGAGTGAGTGACAAGGCTGGAGGAGAAAGAAGGGGCTGAAAAGTACTGAGGGAAAAAGAAAAACATGAGGGAGCAGGAGATATGGAGGAAGGTGAATGATAAGGACCACAGGAGGAGGGAAAGACAAGAGTGAGCAGGAGAGAACTATGGTGTCACGGTTGAGAGCTTATTTGCTGTGGCACAATTGATACAGTCTAGCAGGTGAACCCACTAGGGCCATTCTGACGGCAGGAGGACATGCCCTTGGCTGAGATCAAGTTGGACTTTCATCTATACCAGCCCTGTTCCCTGCAGGTTGAGCTCTGGAGTTCCAGGGACCAACAGGACTCAGGTGAATGTCTGAGTCAGGGCAGGCAGCGATCAGACAGATACCAGGTTCAGGGCCAGGGCAGGCAGAGATCAAGAGATTCAGGGTCCATAGTAATAGTCAGTGACAGGTTGCAGACAAGAGAGAGGTCCAGGTCTGTAGCAATGGTCAGTAGCAGGTGGCAGGGTAAGTGAGGCTGCTCACGGAGCCATCCTGTGAGTGGCCAAATGTTACATATGGTAAGGAAGAAGAATAATAGGAGGGAGATGAGAAAAACGCAGGAAGAACATATAGAAACATGACGGCAGAAAAAGACCATATGACCCATCCAGTCTGCCCATCTGTCCAATTAATTTAGCATTATAATTCCCATCACTTCTTTAGAGATTGCCTGTATTTATTGCATGCTTTCTTGAATTCAGATACTGTTTTTGTCTCGACCACTTCCACTAGGAGGCTGTTTCCACACATCAACACTTTCTCTGTAGAGAAATATTTCCTAAGATTACTTTTGAGTGTATCCCTTTTCAACCTCATTTCATGACCCCTTGTTCTAGAGCTTCCTTTCTGTTGAAAGAGGCTCACCTCCTGTGCATGGAAATCTTTGAGATATTTGAATGTCTCTGTCATATCCTCCCTTTCTCACCTTTCCTCTAGGTACACATGTTTAGATCTTTGTCCCCATATTCTTGAGAACAAAGACCACTGATCATTTTAGTAGCCACCCTCTAGACCGACTCCATACTGTTTATATCCTTTTGAAGCTGCGGTCTCCAGAATTGTATACAGTATTCCAAGTGAGGTCTCACCAGGGAGCTAAACAGGAGAGAATGAAGGGAATGTGAGAGAGGGCAGGAGGGAGATGGATGAATGGAAAAGGGTATGTTAGAGCAGTGGTTCTCAATCTTTCTTCTGTCAGGACACACCTGACAGATGGTTCTCACATGCGTGACACACTGAACACATGTCCATCATAGGGCTAAATGCAAACATACATGCTGCATCCACAGGAACCCCGCTGACCCACAATTATGGATGTAAAGCAGAATTATGTCATTCCCCGTATAACTCACCCTACAAAAAAGATATTCTGGTTCTACTGCCATCTCTACCAGCAACAGAAAGCCTTACTACCCGGCTCAATAGCCCTACTTATGAAAAGACAGCAGTTTACCACCAATGCATGTCCTCTTGAGAAAATACAACAAATAAGACTGATAAAGTAAAATACCTCACCTTGGTCACATACACAGAACCGACCTAACATACTACCAGGATATGCAGTTATGTACATAAACTAATCCGCACACAGTTACACCTGTATTATGGAATACACTCAAACAGGAACAACCCTATCTATGAAAAGGCAACACAACAAATATTAAATCAGGCCCTAAACACCAATACACCTCCTATTAGGAAAACAGAACTAACAAGCAGCTATAGATCCCAACCCAGAAATAATTGTATAACTATACTAATAAGCAGAATAAGTGTTTCACAACAACTATGAACAGAATAACATCCAACAATTAAAAACTCATAAAATGTATTTAAAATTCTCCAAACACCAATAAAATATTTCAAAACAGCAGACACTTCACATAATATTCAATAATTAAAATGGCAGTCAATGAAGAAAAATAAACTTAAAAAGCCACCTATGCTTACCCCCTCCGGCATCTCTCCTACTCCTCTTCCATGCAGGCCAGTAGCACACACCAGAAGCAACACTAGTGGCTGAAGCTCTATACTCATGGTCCTCTTCCTTAGGGCCCACAACCAGTCTCTGTCTCTCACACACACATATACCAGTCACACCTCCATGACCAGTTTCTGTCTCTCACTCTATGTTTCTATATTTATATGTAGTCCATAAACGTCCAAAGGAGCGAGTGCTGCTCTCCACAATCAATATTTAAGTCACCACGGAGATGCAGGAAAATTAAATCAGTCCCAGAGCTTCCAAATTTTAAATATGCAAATATTTTTATTCATCAAATCGGCAACTCCATTGCTCAAAAGGTACAGAATTTATTCAACACCGGGTCCCCCGACACGGACCCGTGTTTCGCCAAACGCGGCTGCGTCGGGGGGGGAACAGTATATTCTTTGTGGCATTCAAACTCCTTGCCGAAACTGCCGTCCAAGACGCTAAAAATTTAAAGTTTGAATGCCACAAAGAATATACTGTTCCCCCCCGACGCAGCCGCGTTTGGCGAAACACGGGTCCGTGTCGGGGGACCCGGTGTTGAATAAATTCTGTACCTTTTGAGCAATGGAGTTGCCGATTTGATGAATAAAAATATTTGCATATTTAAAATTTGGAAGCTCTGGGACTGATTTAATTTTCCTGCATCTCCGTGGTGACTTATATATTTATATGTAACCACCTCTTGATGTGCTGTATCTATAGTTAATCCAAGCTAGGTTGCTTGTGTTTAGTTTCTGTTGTTGTTTACTGTACTCTTTTGTATTATAAAACAATAACCAGATTTAATTACATAAAAATTCCCAGGGTGCTCCTGCTTAGGCTATCTTTAGCAAGTCTAGGGAATTAGTTGGACAAGAGGAGGAGATGGGGAGGCCACTTGAGAGAGGAGCTATGACTTATAATTACAGGGCATGACCTCTTAGAGTTCTTGGATGAGCAAGGAGAGGCAGTAATTGATAGGAGGAGCACCCATATTCATGGAAAATGGTAGGCTTCCCCCTTCAAGAGCTCCTAGCTACTGCCGATGGTTGGCGAATGGATTTCCTTGACACTTGAGTCCAGCCTTAAAGTGCCCAAGACAATGAGGGAGCTATATCCCCTTTATAGGGAGGAGAAGCATATGGTAGTGGATCACCTGGGGGGGGGGGGGGGGGTGTCTTTCTTTTTTAAGATCACAGTTGGAGGGATTTCCAGTAATGGCGGAGGTTTGAGCAGACACGTGGAGGAGAGCTCCAGGGACCCCCATCCCCTCATAGAGTTAGTTGATTGGCAGGATACTTGGGGAAACTGTTGTAATTTTCTGTTATCGATTGCAGCAGTTGTGAATAGACCTTTTACAATCAGAAACGAGAGGGAATGAGTGTGAAAAGTACAAGAGAAACTCGTGACAAGGGATGTGTGCTTGAGGCAAAAATGGCGTCTGAGTCACCGCGGCCTGTATCTGAGAAAGCACTTGCAGTGGTATCGGATGAAGAGATTCTTAGCATCTCTAAAAGTGTCTCAGCGGCGTTAGAGGATCGCTTGTCCAAACTGCAGTCTTACTATTGATGAGATGAAAGAGGGCTTGGACTCTCAAGGCTCCTGGAAGTGGAATATCGAGTCTCGTAACGGGAGGACCTCACAGTGCAAGTAGATTTGCAAATGGGAAGACTACAGAAGGAAAATGCGGAGCTAATGTGCAAAGCTGATGATTTAGAGAACTGGAATCGCCTCAACAGCATCAGATTGATTGGGGCTGGATCCAGACTAGTTCAAGATGAGACCGCAGTGTTCACAATGTGCATCTCAGGAATTCCACCACAGTGTGACAGCCATTGCAATCTCCACCTTTTTGTACTGTTTTACTGTCTAAGAAATAACTGTGCTGGGAAGTAGTCCTGTAAGTTTTTAGGATCCTAAGTTCAGAAGCCACCTAGAATTGAATTCAGAAGCCCCTCTTACCTCTCCTGCCACTGCGAGTCCTGATTGCTTCTGAAACAATCCCCCAGTTTACTCAGCAAGCCCTCTTCCTTCTGTGTGGAAGTGCCCCTGAATGGGGGTTTTGTGGGACTGGATCCTTCCTAGTATGGCCTGCTGTCTTCTTGTCGGGCTACTTCTTGGTGTCTCTTAGAGTCTTCTGTTCGCTCTGGTCGGACATTATTCAGGGACTAGGCAGTCATGGGTTTTGGGATTTTCTTTCCCTTGGAAAGAGGTCAGGGACATAATTCTATTGCCTTTGTCTTCTAGAAATAGGCTGTAAATTCTCCTGAGCTTTGTGTCTCCATGCAAAAATGACATACCTCTTCTTAGGCTGTTTCCCCCACATGGATACACAAGGATATTCCTCCTTATTGTCTCCAGGAGCATTATTTTGGATTCTGTACTGACAGCTATCAGGCTGCCCCCAGATTGCTAATCATGGCCCCAAATATCTGCAGGTCAAGGGGTGGGTAAAAGCCACGTTATGCAGTGAGGGATGCAGGTTCCTCTTTTAGCCGTCTGTCTACTTGAGCCACAGCAGGAAAGTCATTCAACCGCAGCCAGAGATATGCAGGGGTGGATCCCTTCAGCTGACAGGATTATCTTGAACAGCATTTAGGCCTTCCCGGTCTCTGGGGTAGAAAGTAGCCCTCTCTTATCCAAAGAAAGAAAGTCGTCTTATGGCCTTGAGCATCAAGGACTGAAGGCCTCACGTCTTGTGTCCAGATCCTTTCTTTGCACATCTGCCCCCATTAGGGTGCCTTGAAAAGATTTTTCCTCTAAAGCTATTATTACTGCACTGTGAATTTACACTGATTATAATTGTAGCATTGTTGAAAGGCTGCTGACATGCCAGAGTATGCTGAAATGTTGAATGTAGGCCAGAAATCAGAAAGTATGTCGCGTTCAGCCTTCAGTTTGTTCCTGCCTTCTGGGCTCAATTTACGAGAAATCACATGATTTCCAAAAATCCCAGCCTCATTAATATATATGAGATAAAATTATAATACCATCTTATTAAAAAGATGTTATGATGATGCCAACCAATTAGAAAAATGTTATGAAAACAAATAAGACCAAAGAAATGTGTGGCACTAAAATATAACTGTTCAAAATATATATATATATTCATCTTTATTTGTTTTAGGCCAACAGGAAGAACACTTGTTTTACAATATACATTGGTTATTACGTGAAGAAACCCCGACACGGCTGTGTTTCACACCAACGGTGCATCAAGGGGACCAGTGGGTGTTCACATCAAGCAATAGTAGGACACCGTACGTAAATCCTGGGCCACTGTAGCTGCTTAGTGCTGCATTCAAATTCTCATATGGAATGACTGTGGAGAGGACCTTCCACAGGGGGAGGGTCATAATTTGGTATTCAGCAATTGAATGGAGCTTTTCGAAATAGGCTTATGCTGCAGTTTCTGGCATTTGTCCACAGTGAAATCTCCGTAACAGGGAGACTTTTATATGTCCGGCGTTTGTCCGCAGAGACTGGCCTGTCCAGAGGTTCTCTTTACAATAGAGGACTCAGAATGCTTTGGAGGGGTGGGAACCAACGGTTCATATTGAAGAAGCTCTCACTGGCAGCATTTCCTGCAGTGATAATTTGAGCAGTGTCAGGGTTTCTTCCTTTAATAACAAATGTATATTGTAAAACAAGTGTTTTTCTTGCTGGCCTAAAACAAATAAAACTGAAGATATATATATATTCAACAGTTACATTTTAATGCCACACATTTCTTTGGTCTTGACATTTATCTGAATGTGTGTGCTATTCACTCTGCATTTTTTTTGTGTGAAAAATAAAACAGCTCATTGGTGTGTACACTGGATTTAATCTATTGTGTAAACCATGCATTCCAAGACAGCTTTTGCATTGCCTCTCCTGGAATATTCCAGTACTTTATCTAAATAAAGATCTTTCTTAAGCTGCTGGTACGAAGTGTTTATTTGATAACCCACAACACCCCAAGCACAATTCGTTCAGCAAGTCCTTGGCTCCAGGGCAGTGGACCTGAAGATAGTAAATTGGGTGCAGACCCGAATGCAACTCACTCATTTTGTACTCCTCTGATGGTGATATTAAGTAGTCCAGTGTAGTAAAGCTACTTCCTTTTCTCCTTCATGGTTTATTTCCATTGAAGGCAAAAGACTTATAGGATAAGACGAGCATTAGGACCTTGACGTGGCTGAAGCAGATACAGGAGTTCTAGTGGAGAAGAATGGGTCCGGGTCTAGGTGAAGGGCCAGAGCCAGCCATCTAGTGCTCCAGAAATCCTGGCCTCTAGGTTGGGAGAAGGTAGTCTGGGTGGTGGCACTCGAGGTAAGACCATTAGCTGATGTGAACTAGTGAGAAGAATCTAGTAACCCTCAGATAACCAGGTAAGTGAGTCAGATTTTGTGTGGGACAGAGGTCCCCAGCAGGATCTAGCAACATCTCATATGGCTGACCCTGTTATTGTACCGACAAATGTGTTGAGCTGATGCTCTTGAGACTCCAAAGGATGAGGACTGGCAGAAGCAACTTTTGGCAGGGTATATTTCAGAGTGGATCATTGCGGTGAAGCTCCAAGACAAATTATTTGGTCAAAAAATAAAAAAGAAGCCTAGGGAGTTTCAATATTCTGGTAGAAGCATGACTAACATCTAGTCTCGCTGGAAGCCTAAGGTTGAAAGTGCAAGCAGTGGTGCTCCTTCTTTTCTCTTGATCAGACAGTTCTTCCCCAGATGATCCTTTTCATTTGCTTTTAACATCTTGACTGTTGAAAATGCCAGGCTACATAATCCAGATTCTTAGTATCAGAGTTTGCAGCTCTTGGTAGCGCAAAAGGAGGAGCACATGGTGGACCGAGTTTAGAAGCTCTGCAAGGTCAGTTTAAGGAGGACACAATATTTCCCATTGAGGGACCTATTCAATCTTGCCGTTCCACCAGAGGGCATCGGAATGAAGGCAGAACCTGCAAATCTCATAGAGGGCATTGACTTGTTCTGGCTTGCTGCAAGGAACATAGTCTTTGGAGATCTCTTGCTTCTCTCTCAGGATACTTTCCTCCATGGAGTCAAGAACAAAAATCCTCTGCTATGGGAGGGCTCCTCAACTTGGAATCTGAATTTAGCTTTGGACGGATCTGGTCTTTCTTCCCTGCAAGCCTCGTTGGGTAGCCTGTCTTTCAGTTGGGTTGTTGAAATCACTCTGATTAGTGGCCTTTGCTAATTTGAAAGGAAAGAGTATTTCTGTGCTCAATATTCTTAGAATTTCACTTCTGTCGGAACTGGGCTTTTCTCACTTATGACAGTACAAAAGTCAGGTGATTTAAGCCAGGACAGGAATGACCATTCTCAAGTCCATTTTAAGTCACCTTTAAGATGTTTGTAGGTGACCAGTTTTCTTTTTAGATAGCTCTTTGATTATACCCTATGAAACACCATGGTTTCTAAGGCATTTATTTCAGGAAGAATCAAGTAGAAATACTGCTTCAGCCTGCTCCAGCCAGAGTTTGCATGTCCTGAAGGTTGGCAAGCCTGCTTGATTAGGGGGCAAGAGTCCACATGGGCAGAGATTTCTCCTCCTAAAGATTCTGTTGTGCATTTAGTCTCATGCAGGATCTTTAGCCTGTTGGATTCTATGCCATCCCGGACATAAAGCGCCACCCCCCCCCCCCCCCCGCCCCACCAAGTTGCTCCTCCTTATCATCGCAATATAATTTGTACCCTGGTATAGCACTATCCCATTGGTTATCCTCCTTCATGTCTCTGAGATGCCAAATTAAGTCTATCTCATTATTCACTGCTATACACTCTAACTCTCCCATCTTACTTATTAGACTTCTGGCATTGGCATACACACATTTCAAAGTGTGTTTTTTGTTTATATTAAAAACCTGCTTTCCAGTTGATAGGGATAATTTGAACCCTTTTAGCTCAGGTGACTCTTTACTTATAGGCACATGGACTATGTTTGCTTTTATTGGAACTTCTCTGTTGGGATACCCTAACTCTCCAATAGTATCCTTCGAAGATACCTCCCTCCGAAGCATGCGCTGCTGAGCGACTGTCGGCTTTCCCCTTTGTTCTAGTTTAAAAGCTGCTCTATCTCCTTTTTAAAGGTTAGCACCAGCAGCCTGGTTCCACCCCGGTTATGGTGGAGCTCATTCCTTCGATAAGACTCCCTCCTTCCCCAGAATGTTTCCCAGTTCCTTACAAAAGTGAATCCCTCTTCCTTGCACCACTGTCTCATCCATGCATTGAGACTCTGGAGCTCTGCCTGTCTCTGGGGACCTGCTGGTGGTTCAGGGAGCATTTCTGAGAATGCTACCCTGGAAGTTCTGGATTTCAGCTTTCTACCTAAAATCCTAAATTTGGCTTCTAGAGCCTCCCTCCCACATTTTCCTATGTCGATGCCCACATGTACCACAACAGTTGGCTCCTCTCTAACACTATCTAAAATCCTATCTAACTGACATATGAGGTCTGCCACCTTCACACCAGATAGGCATGTTACCAGATGATCATGTCCACTAGCCTCTCAGCTATCTACATTCCTAATAATTGAATTACCAACTATGACAGCCAAACTAACCCATCCTTCCTGGGCAGTAACCCTGGGAGACAGATCCTCGGTGCGAGAGGACATTGTATCAGCTAGAAAACAGGTTCTTGCTACAGGATCATTTCCTGCTGTACCAGGATGATGCTCTCCAACCAGGAGATCTTTCTCCTCCAAGGCAGCACTAGGGCTGCCAGACTGGAGTTGAGATATGGCTACTGTGTCCCTGAAAGTCTCATCTATATACATAAGAACATGTCATACTGGGTCAGACCAAGGGTCTATCAAGCCCAGCATCCTGTTTTCAACAGTGGCCAATGCAGGCCATAAGAACCTGGCAAGTACCCAAAAACTAAGTTTCTTTCATGCTACTAGTAATAGCAGTGGCTATTTTCTAAATCAACTTAATTAATAGCAGATAATGGACTTCTCCTCCAAGAACTTATCCAATCCTTTTTTAAACACAGCTACACTAACTGCACTAACCACATCCTCTGGCAACAAATTCCAGAGTTTAATTGTGCGTTGAGTGAAAAATAACTTTCTCCAATTAGTTTTAAATGTGCCGCATGCTAACTTCATGGAGTGCCCCCTAGTCTTTCTATAATCCGAAAGACTAAATAACTGATTCACATTAACCCATTCTAGACCTCTCATGATTTTAAACACCTCTATCTTATCCCCCTCAGTCGTCTCTTCTCCAGGCTGAAAATTCCTAACCTCTTTAGTCTTTCCTTATAGGGGAGCTATTCCATTCCCTTTATTATTTTGGTCGCCCTTCTCTGTACCTTCTCCATCGCAACTATATATTTTTTGAGATGCGGCGACCAGAATTGTACACAGTATTCAAGGGGCAGTCTCACCATGGAGCGATACAGAGGAATTATGACATTTTCCGTTTTATTCACCATTCCCTTTCTAATAATTCCCAACATTCTGTTTGCTTTTTTGACTGCCGCAGCACACTGAACCGACGATTTCAATGTGTTATCCACTATGACGCCTAGATCTCTTTCTTGGGTGGTAGCTCCTAATATGGAACCTAACATTGTGTAACTA
This sequence comes from Rhinatrema bivittatum, assembly GCF_901001135.1. Classification (NCBI taxonomy): domain Eukaryota; kingdom Metazoa; phylum Chordata; class Amphibia; order Gymnophiona; family Rhinatrematidae; genus Rhinatrema; species Rhinatrema bivittatum. The sequence goes on along the minus strand of NC_042616.1, from coordinate 36,114,251 downwards.
TAGCATGGGTTATTTTTCCCTATATGCATCACCTTGCACTTATCCACATTAAATTTCATTTGCCATTTGGATGCCCAATTTTCCAGTCTCAGAAGGTCTTCCTGCAATTTAGCACAATCTGCTTGTGATTTAACTACTTTGAACAATTTTGTTTCATCTGCAGATTTGATTACCTCACTTTCCAGATCATTTATAAATATATTGAAAAGTAAGGGTCCCAATACAGATCCCTGAGGCACTCTACTGACCACTCCGTTCCACTGAGAAAATTGTCCATTTAATCCTACTCTCTGTTTCCTGTCTTTTAGCCAGTTTGTAATCCACGAAAGGACATCGCCACCTATCCCATGAATTTTTACTTTTCCTAGAAGCCTCTCATGAGGAACTTTGTCAAATGCCTTCTGAAAATCCAAGTATACTACATCTACTGGTTCACCTTTATCCACATGTTTATTAACTCCTTCAAAAAATGGAAGCAGATTTGTGAAGCAAGACTTGCCTTGGGTAAAGCCATGCTGACTTTGTTCCATTAAACCATGTCTTTCTATATGTTCTGTGATTTTGATGTTTAGAACACTTTCCACTATTTTTCCTGGCACTGAAGTCAGGCTAACCAGTCTGTAGTTTCCCTGATCGCCCCTGGAGCCCTTTTTAAATATTGGGATTACATTATCTATCCTCCAGTCTTCAGGTACAATGGATGATTTTAATGATAGGTTACAAATTTTTACTATGCTTTTTTTTCCCCAATGTCTGCTCCCAATCCAGTGGAAGCACTGAAAAAGATTTTTACTATATACCTCTCTGTCTGCCTCAGCTCCTCCAGGTCTGCCCCTCTAGCCTCCAGAGATTGGACTCGTTCTCTGACAGCTAGAAGCTCTTTGCACTGGGTGCAGATATACAACTTCTCACTAGTGGGTAAAAATTCATATGTGTGACACTTGATGCAGAAGGCTGGATTACTGCCTTCATCTTAATTTTGTTGAGTTCTTAGTTAAGATTAGGTTGCTAAGGGAGTAGGAATGTATAAATAATTGTCCTTTAAATTTATTGGTATATTGACTATTAATCTGGTAGTGACTTGCAACGGCATAATGAAACTATTGATAAGGGCTGGGGCAATCCTGTTTTTTAGATAGAAGGCTGATTGATTTTTAATGTGAAAGTTACTCTTGCCTGTAAATCAAAGAATGAGTTAGGGGTGGGCGGGAGGGAATGATAAACACACACAAACTCTAAGCTATTTTCTACCTTTTGGCTTGCTTTTTATAACCAAAACGCACATTAAAGAATATTCCCCAATAGTTTACCTCTCCCCAAAACGTTTTAATTTCTAAAATTTCCCAAAGCAATGCTTACCGATCCTCTTCATCCACCACCAAGATGACCTTCTCCTCTACATGCTCCCACTGGATTGAGGGTTATTGAGCTCTTCCCTTGCAATAAATCTTGTGCTTCTAAGGCAATTTAATACAACACATTCCCTTTGGTGATTTACACTTCAGTTAGCCCAAGTGATTCACTGCTATTCTATCTGTTTAACAAATGTTGGCACCTAATCAAATCAATCACGCTACTCTAACACCTTTTCAAGGTGAGTGACCTTTTTTTAATTTTTACTTAGATATACACACATTTTAAGCTATTACCTACCTTTTGGATTGCCTTTTCTAACAAAAACACAAACTCTAAGCTATTTTCTACTTTTTGGCTTACTTGTTATAACAAACATACACTAAAGGACATATCTCAATAGTTTACCTCTTCCCAAATCTTTTTGAGTTCTGAAATTTCCCAAAACAATACGTACCGAACCTCTTCAGTGCTTCCACTGGATTGGGAGCAGACATTTGGAAAAAAGCACAGGATTGCTTCAATGGCCACATTCAAAAGCAAGGTACATTCAAGCAGCATTGTCTGAATGCGCGTAAATTTATAAAATCTACCCCTATGTTTCTCACATGTAAAAAGTACTCGAGGGAGGAAAGAAGCGAAAGGGGTGGAATATGATAGAAATATTACAATATTTAGCAGGTTTCAGTAAAGTATGTTATTTATTTAAAAATGAATGGTGATCTAAACCAAAAATGACCATTTTTGTTTCATTTCATTAAATCTAAAATAAGTCAAAAATTTCCCCAAGCACCCTGAAAAATTTCATTTTTATTTATTTCTAAAATAATGTACACTATTTAAAAAAATAAAAATTACCCCCCCCCCCCCCCCCAAAAAAAAAGCTGGAATTGAAGGAAAAGGGGTCATGGTATGAAGCTGGAAGGAGGAAATTTAATAGGAATTATAAGAAAATACTTCTATACCAAGCAAGTGGAATAATCTAGTAGAGGTGGTGAAAGTCAGTACTGTGCCAGAATTCAGAATCCATGGGTTAGCTGGGTTGGTACCAGAAGCTAACAACTCTGTGGAAACCAAGCGGGTTCTACCTGCATGTCGGTGATGGCCGGTGCCATCTGGAAAGGGCATGTGGACATGGGCTGCTAGATGTTGGATCCACAGCCTCACTTGGTTTTGTGGCTGTTTAGATTATTATCAAGCCTGGTGATAAGTCATAGGTGATAGGAGGACCTTGGAGTTGGATTATGTTTGAGAACCAGGATGGGAATACAAGAAAAAGTGACTTGATATAGAGCGAAGTCCTATAAGTGGTCAGTCTTCAACTGGAATAAGTGGACAGACTGGATGGGCTAATAATCCTTTTCTGCCAATATAGATCAATATAAATTGCTAGTTGAGGTATCCCCCAGGCTTCCACATCAAAGGTCATCCGGCCTTTATCTGCAAGAATTAATTTTAAATCTCTTTTGTGTTTTATGAACAAAAATATGTTTTTTTGTAATTTAGGGGCTGATTTTAAAAGCCCTACACGCACCGGGCCTATTTTATAAAGGCTCGACGATGGGCGTAAAGCCCCGGGACACGTCTAAGTCCCAGGGCTTTACAAAAGGGGCAGTCTGGGAGTGGGGCCAGAGGCCTCCGGCACAGTGGCCATTTTCCACTATGTTGGAGGATCGTGTGCCTGCAGGCTGCCGGCGTGCACAACCTGGGCCTGCCTCCAGGCAGGCGCAAAAGGTAGAATAACAATTTGGGGGGGGGGGCCTTAGGTTAGGGTTAGTGGGTGGAAAGACTAAGTGAAGGGGTGGGAAAGTCAGGCTAGGTGGTAGTGAACGGGGGAAGCCCTCCGACCCCCGATTTTATAACATGCGCGCGCACATGTACGTCTGTGCGTATTTTTGAAAAGCTACCTTTTAATGTTTATTAAACACCACATAATCACCACATCCAACATGTTAAGCCTTTACATAGAGACTGAAGGAAATACTTTATGTAGCTTAGCTGGAGTCAGATACTATCTACAGAGAATCTTGTAACCATTCCCTTCTATATGTTCGAGGAAACCGAGCTTCATCCCTTTCGCTGAAAACATAAGTCCCAAGCATCCTCTTCCAAATCTACCCCCAAATCTTTTTTCCAGGTTACTATATATCTAGGTTTAGATCCTAAACCTACTCCCAACAGCAGAGGATAAATATTTGAGATTGCCTTGGAAAGCCCATCCGTTCTATCACAATATACCTCAAATAATGATTTATTCTGCTGTAAGGCTCTTGTCACTTCCCTCCGGCGAATAAATGACACCACTTGCAAATAAGTAAACCTATCACTCTCTCTTAAAGCAAAACTCTGACCTAACTTTTCAAAAAAACAAACTGGAAACTGATGCAAGACTTCAGTAGCGACCAAGAAACGAGATGGACCGGTGAACACCAGGAAATCTTTTATTATGCACAAATCATCAGAAAAAGCGCTACTAACTTTTCTTTTTTTTTTGGTTATCATATTTATTTAATTTTTTGTGTAAGAGATACACATATCATATAAGCCATCAATATTACATATCTGCAAAAATACATATCAAGCCAAACAACAGGAAATTTGCTAGGTACAAACAGTGGCAGTAACCATAACAAAACACAACAAAGTCCCAAAGTAGTACGTAACCATCAAAAGCAGGCGTCAGGCTTATAATCCCCAACAGAAACCTTTCTCATGTTTCCTTTCCCCTCCCCCCCTCCCTTTGGGTGTGTACCTGTAGGTCACTCTAACAATAAACTAACATTATGAATGGTGATTGATGATGATGGGTAACGCTGTACCTCTATGAGCAGGAATGTGTGTAGTTCCATGTATCCATAAAACAGAAACGTGTGTGCGGTCGTGTGTGAACACGAGCTCAAGAAAGCCCCTCCCGTCTTGTGGACTAATGGGTTGTTAATAAAAAAAAAAACTGGTAAACAAGGTCTGCCCAGAACCCCGTTCATTGAATTGAGGTGGACGGGCGCAAATAGGATAAAAAGGGAGTCCACACCTTGTCTTCCTTTGCCGACGAGGAAATTTGTTGGTGTCACAGGATATAAAGTTCGTGTGTACATAGCCTCAACATCTATTTAAACCACTGGTCTATGTCCGGGGCCTCCTTATCTAACCATTTGAGTAGGATAGCTTTTTTCCCGATTACCACCGCCTTAACAAGAAACTGTGATAGGTTAGTTGATCTAGGCGGTGTCAGCAAGTTAGTGGACCCATTCAGCCACAATTGTGGGTCTAAGGGAAGTGCCTTTTTCCAAAGAGACGTGCAAAATTGTTGCACCCCCTGATAAAAAATTTGAATGTGAGGACATTCCCAAAACACATGATAATAAGAGCCCAGCATGTGTCCGCATTTTTTACAATTAGGGGAGTCACTAAGGCCAAATCTAAAAGCCTGTTCAGGTGTAATGAACCCCTGCCATAAAAATTTAAATTGGGTTTCCCGCAGGCCCTCATTGGTTGTAATTGCTCGTATCTGTGAAAAAACACGTAGAAATTCCTGGTAGGAGAGAGTGAATGCCGGCCAGAGACTCCACTTTGTAAAAAGGGCCAACATACGACTATTGTCGCAACATTTGGTCCGCAATTCTACGTAGTATCCAGAGATCCTTGGGTGTTTAAGAGCACCTCCTGAAAACAAGTCGTTAAGTGTACTATTTCTTTGAACATCCTGCCATTGTGTGGGATGCCATTGCATAAAGTGTCTGATTTGCAAAAAAGCATAGAAATCCTCCCTAGGGAGAGAGTATTGGAGCTGGAGGTCTGAAAAGGAATGTAATACCCCAGAGACAGGATGAATTAATTGGTGAAGATAACTGAGACCCTTCCCCTGCCATCTTGAAAAAGGAGACAGGCCCGTGCCCGGGAGGAAAAATGGGTTGTTAACTATGAGTGACAGGGGGATAATACCCAGTGGCTGTCGAAGCATTCGGCATAAGTGGGCCCATGTGGCCCGGCATGTCCCAACCAGGAGAGATGACTCTGTAAATTGGAAGGAAGCTGCCTTGCTGACATATGTAAAAGTCCGTTTAGAGAAGGAATTCGCTACTAACCTTTCAAAAGACATTACACATCCCACAATTGTCCCAACCTCTCCAAACTCATTGCAATCCACCTAGCAGCTACCCTCTTAGAATTACCCCAGTGGAAAATCTTTATTATACAGAAAAGAAGTTCTGAGCCAGTAGTTTATCCTCCAACATTAATTTCCTACCTACGTTGCTAATGTCAATTTGGAACATAGAGATATCCCATCATGACCCTCCACCAAGTTGCCTGACATCCACACAAATCTGTCTAGAGAAGGAACCCCAGCCATATCTTGTTCCAAAACTATTTATAGTTTCTGCTTATTCACACAGTGACATTTCGACATTGCTCATAGTTGTGCTGCTGCATAATAATATCTCCCCTGATATTTTGGTTGAAAAAGGACTTGTCTTGCCACCCTCGGTGGCTGTTTCCTCCAAATAAAACCAAAGATTTTCTTCTCCCACCATCTTCACACTCTGTGGGAAATATAAGCTTTGCCAGCAAGCCATTTCATCAGGGTTAAACACTAACTTCCCTTCTCCCTGACATTTGCCTGAATAAAAGCATCACTTGTGCTTAAGTCTCTGCCTGGGAAAGGATACCTGATGGCCCTGAATTCCTGGGGGAGGGGCTGGGTGTTCCCTAGTCAGAGGCAGGACAAAGTCAGGAGGTATAGATTTCAGAAGCCAATGAGATGATCCGTGCACACCCCCTGAGCCAAAGCCAATAGTGTAGGGACTTGTCTGTTGCTATGGGAAAGTAGCCAATCATGTAATAATACATCATCTGCCTTTGTATGAATGTACAATAAAAGAGAGCGCCGAAGTGTGCTCCAGTCTCTTTTTGCTGCCTGCAATGAAAGCTGCCTCAAGTGTCTTCTTTGCCTCCATACTCTACATCTGGTGACCCTGCCTGTGATACTCTCTGCTCATTCGGCTGGACATAGCTTAGATGCGCATCGTTCAACAGATTTGCAAATCGTAAGTATATTAAAGTACTTTTAGTATATTTAAGTATTTTTTAGCAAGTTTGTTCCACACACTCGTGAGCAATGGGAGGTGATTTATCTATGCAGCAGAGGCTACATGCCAAGGAGCTGCAGAAAATCATCAAGAATCATTATTTCGTCACCAGGGGGGAAATAGCACAAGTCAGATTAGGGGATTTAGAAAAATTAATAAGTGAAATAGCTTGCCGCTGCCCTTGGTATTCAGATACGGGAACTTTAAATATCCAGGATTGGATTTCAATAGGCAATTGTCTTCATACTGCTCCAAGGTCCCCAATCAGGCAGTTATTGTTATGGCAAAAATGTACAGAGGCCATTGAGCACATGGGGATAAAAAGTCTCCAACAATCTTCAACTCCTGTGCCTTTAGAAGCAGACAGTAAAAAGGCAGGCAATACACTCCATTCACCTACCCTTCCCCCACCTTATCTTCAAAATCCCTCAGAGCCAGCAAATTCTTTGTATCCTCAGCTCCCCATACCTACACCCAAGGCACAAGCCATTCACACATCTCCGCCCTCTTTAGAAAACCAGCTCTTGGGCACAATTAAGCTACAACCTGGCATGGGAGGGGTGGTCCGCATGGGGTTTCAGCAGGAACAAGAGAAAGGGAATCTTACAGGAGAAGAATTATTAGAAGGGCTTCAAGCCTTTCCCATTACAGAAAGGATCAATGATCAAGGCGGGACAGAATATAATTGGACCCCCCTTCCCTATAGTATCCTCAGAGAACTCCGTACAAGCATTAAGGAGACAGGTTTCCATTCCTCTTACACCCGAGGTTTGTTAGAGGGTTTGTCTAATGGCTACAAATTAGTTCCCCAAGATTGGAAGGATTTATCCCGCATGCTCCTCACCCCAGCCCAGTATGTAGTATGGGAATCTGAATACCAAAGGGAAGCATTAATAGCGGGAGCCAATTCGGGTGGCGCCTACCTCCCAGAACAGCTATATGGGTCAGGTCAATTTGCTACCATGGAACAACAAGCAATTGGCATACCAGCGGTTGCTTATCCAGCGTTAGTCCGCTGCGTGAATAAAGCCTTTAAAAAGGTCCCCGATTCAGGGAAGGTTACAAAGTCATTCACAATGACCCGCCAGGCAGCCACAGAGCCCTATACACAATTTATTGATCGCTTGCAGGAAGCCATTCGGCGACAGGTAGACAATACAGAAGCAAGTGTGGAACTCATAACAAAGTTAGCTTTTGAAATGCAAATGCCGACTGCCGTAAGGTTTTACAACCCATAGTTGGCAGACCTGATTACACCCTAGCAGACATGCTTAAAGCATGTGCAGATGTAGGTACCCATGCTTTTCAAATGGATGCCCTCGCTTTCGCCCTGCAGAAAGGCCAACCCAAAGGTACATGCTTTAATTGTAAGAGACCTGGCCACTTTAAGCAACAGTGTCGAGCCCCAGGTGGCGGAGCGTATAAGAGAACCGACTCTGCAGGGGACCCCAGATCACGGCCAAAAACTGTATGCCCCAAATGTAAAAAAGGGTTCCATTGGGCTAATCAATGTCGAAGTACTGGTCAGGGAAACTAGTTTCCGGGCCAGCGACAAGCCCCAGCCCAATTGTTGCCACCCCCATGATTCGAGTACAGCCAGCCGCAGCAGCAACAGTCGGCAGCACCGGCATAGATCTTGTTAATCAAGACACCAAATTTGTAGCATTCCCGGGGCAGGTCACCCTGATGCCCTCTCAGCTTACAGGCCCTTTGCCTGAACAAACCATCGGGTTAATTCTACCTTGATCCTCTGCAAGTAAAGCAGGGATCTTTGTTATCCCAGGAGTTGTGGATTCTGATTATGAGGGTACTCTTATGATTCAATTTGAAACAAAATCCTCCCTCACATTGCACAAAGGGGACTCCTGGGCACAGCTAGTCATGGTTCCATGTGCCTTGCCCGTAGGAGAACAGCAGACTGCCAGAGGCTCCAGCGGCTTCGGATTTACCCGAGCCCCGGCACTGCACCCTAGTATCCTAGCAGTGACTCAGGCAATCAAAAAAGAGAAACCGAAGAGAACCTACTTGCTAGACGGTAAGCCCTTTGAAGGCATTTTAGACTCAGGAGCCGATGTCTCAGTCATAACCGCTGATAACTGGCCCACTGACTGGCCAACAGTAGACTCCCCCTCGGTGTGGGGGGTAGGGGGACGGCAGCCGGCTCGCCGCAGTGCTCGCTGGCTGACTGTGACAAATCCCTCTGGCTCAAGCACAGCAAAATTAAAACCTGTAATTCTCCCCATACATATTAACCTTTGGGGACGAGATTTGATGAGTCAGTTTCAAGCCCGGCTAGTAATAGAAGATTAAGCATGTCTCACAGTAAGCCCACTGCTCTCCCCTTAGCTTGGAAATCCACCACCCCCATCTGGGTAGAGCAGTGGCCCCTGCCTAACGATAAACTTCAGGCTCTCCATGAGTTGGTAAATGATCAATTAGTTGCTGGTCATATTGAACCCACTGTTAGTCCATTTAATACACCTGTTTTTGTAATAAAAAAGAAATCGGGAAAGTGGAGACTCCTCCACGATCTTCGAGCCATTAATGCTATTCTGCAACCTATGGGTCCGCTTCAGTGCGGCACCCCAAACCCAAACATGATTCCTAGAGATTATCAAATTTTAATAGTAGATCTGAAAGACTGCTTTTTTACAATCCCACTGTGTGATAGGGATAAACAATTCTTTGCCTTTACGGTCCCTGTTTTAAATAATCAGAGACCTACTAAACGTTATCAGTGGACTGTTCTACCACAAGGAATGTTGAACAGCCCCACATTATGCCAACACTTTGTGGATAAAGCGCTGCAAGGGTTTCGGAAGCGTTTCCCACATGCATTGATATATCATTATATGGATGATATCTTAGTGGCTGCACCTCAAATCCCAGATTTTATTTTATTTTATTTATTTATTTATTTATTTAAGGTTTTTATATACCGGCAATCATGAGAACATATCTTGCTGGTTTACATGAAACGGGAGTGCATTAAATACATCAAACTAGAACTGAGGTGACCGAAGGTACAGTTACAATTAACAAGGGTAGCAAAACTTGGTGAAGAGGAAGAAATAGGAAAGAATAAACTGGTTAAACGATATACAAGTCAAATTACAAGTTATGTGCAAATGGCATGATTAATGGCTGAATGTTTTAGAGGAGTCCTTGGATTGTGTCCTTGGATTGTGTCATTAAATTGTGTCATTAAATTGTGTCTGGGAAAGCTTGCTTGAATAACCAAGTCTTAAGTCTTTTCCTAAAAGTTAGGAGGCAGGGTTCTAGTCTGAGATCTGTGGGCAAGGAATTCCACAGAAGGGGGCCAGCTGTGGAGGTGGCGCGATCTCTTAGGGTAATGTGTCTAGTCGTTTTCGCAGGGGGAACTTGGAGTGTGCCTCTATAAACATCTCTTGTAGGTCTTTTCGAGTTGTATACTTGGAGAGGGAATTGAAGATCGAGGGAAGTGCATTGATGTATAGTTTTGAAAATGATACATAAGGCTTTGTACATGATACGGAAGTATACGGGTAGCCAATGTAGCTCTTTCAGGATGGGTGATATGTGGTCTCTTTTTCTTGTGCCTGTTAGTAGTCAGGCTGCTGAATTTTGCACCATCTGTAATGGTTTGGAATAGGAAGAAGGCAGACCTAGCAATAGGGAATTGCAATAGTCTAATTTTGAAAAAATGACTGCCTGGATGATCGTTCTGAAGTCTTGAGCATGGAAGAGAGGTCTTATCCTTTTCAAAACCTGGAGTTTTGAAAAGGATAACTCTGCTAGATGACTGGCTGCTCCATTTATCCTCGGAACTAGCCAAATCCGGGTTGAAAATTGCCCCTGAAAAGGTGCAAAAACATGAACCATTTTTATATTTAGGTCATAAGATGCTGCAGACTTACTCAAGCCCTCAAATCCCACAGCTAGAAATGAGTGATGCTTTTACATATGTACAATTACAGCAAATACTGGGGTCCATCAATTGGCTGCGGCCCTATGTGGGTCTGCCTACCCATATGCTTAGCCCTTTATTTGATGCTTTAAGGAATAAGACAAATCCATCAGAATTGATCATGCTAACTCCACAGCAGAAAAAGATTTTCCAACAGGTCAATGAGGCACTGAAACTTATATGGGTAGACAGATGCGCTGACAATGTTCCCTTCACTTTAATCCTGATTCCGACCGCGAAACAGCCTACAGCGACCTTAACACAACTAGTCGAGAGGCAGACAGGGAACAAGACGTTAATCATTGAATGGTTATACTTGCCACACTCTCCTTCGCATACAATTAGCATGTTACCGCTTATGCATGCAGAACTAATTTTTAAAGGACGAGAACGTAGCAGAGTTTTGCTAGGACTTGATGTAGCAAATATAATAGTGCCTTTACCTCTTAGGGACTGGGAAAGGATGTTATGTCAATCATCAGTACTGCAGGCTGCGCTGGCAGAATATGTGGGTAAGATTTCCTATCACATACCATCAGATCCTCGTATCCTTGCATTTAATCAGGTCCCACTCTCAGTCTATCCAGGACTATCGCCTACCCCTCTTCCCCAGGCACAGACGGTTTTCACCGATGGTAGTCCAAAATGGGGAGCGGTCGCCTGGCAAGTGCAAGGAAAATGGGTGACAAAAATTACACCACCTCAGCGGTCAGTGCAGAGAGCAGAACTAGCTGCAGTCATTCTCGCCTTGCAATGTTTCATGAATGCTGATTTAAATATTATTTCTGATAGCCAGTATGTTTGTAACGTTGTTTCTTCTCTTCCAGGAGCGTATGTAACCCCTTCATTAGATGAGAATCTGCTATCCCTTTTTCTTACCCTGCAGTCAGTCCTCCAACACCGCACACACCAACTCTACATTGCCCATATCAGAAGCCACCAGCCTTTCCCTGGATGGATTTCTGAGGGCAATGCGGTCGCAGATGCGGCCACAAAACAGGCAGTGCTTAGTGTCACTCCCTGGAATAGTCACTCCATGTTTCATCAAAATGCTAAGTCTATCGCGAAACAATTTGATATCCCACTAGAGCAAGCCCGAGCTATTGTACAGCAATGCCCCCAGTGTTCACAAGTCACCTCTGCCCCTTCCATGGGCGTGAACCCACGAGGCTTACACGCCAACGAAATCTGGCAGATGGATGTTACCCAATATCCCTCCTTTGCCCCCTGGAAGTTTTTGCATGTAACCATTGATACCTTCTCACATTTTCTATGGGCCACGCCCCAAAAAGGAGAAGCTACCAAGCATGTTATTAATCACTGTATAAAAACTTTTTCTATAATGGGGTTACCTTCTGTTCTGAAAACGGATAATGGCCCTGCTTATAGCAGCCATTCCTTTGCTGAATTTTGCCAACAATGGAACATTAGACACATATTTGGCATTCCCTACAATTCCACAGGGCAAGCCATTGTGGAGAGAGCCAATCACACCCTTAAGACAGCTCTTGACAAACACAAACAAAAAGGGGGGAATGCCATTGGACTTCCCACTAAGCAGGACTGGCTGAACAAAGTATGTTTCACTTTGAATCATCTAAACATATCAGGTTCAAATCAGACCACAGCCGTGGATAATCATTATGGAACTAGGGTCAGTCACCCACAGCCGTCAGTCTTGTATAGGATATTACCTAACCCTGTCTGGCATGGTCCAGTTCCTTTATTAACATGGGGACGTGGATATGCTGCTGTGCTTGCTCCCACAGGTCCACTTTGGGTTCCGAGCCGCTGTGTGAAACCGTGTAAGGATGGCGTGGCATCAAGGTCTACAGGACCCGATCCCCAACTTCTCCCTGAGCCTCCACAGCCCTCAGAAGAACAGAGACCGGACCCCCCGCAAGAAGCAGCACCAAATGACCTGGGGACAGATCAAGGCCCTATCCAACCAGTCTGCACAACTCTTGGAACAGCAGGGCCTTGAGAAAACTCCAGAAAACTTCTTATTGGCCGCCTTTTCTTGCCTGAATGCCAACTCATTAACAATTGTGTTCTGCACCCTCCTCCTTTGCCTTATTTCTCCAGCTCTGGCGATTTCAGAACAAGGACTCTGGCAGGACAACATGTACATCCTCGATGCACAGAACTTTTCACACCTGCTGAATCGAACAGACTGTTGGATCTGCACACACCTGCCAACCCATACCCGCGGAGGACTAATGATGCATGCCGTGCCATTTAATCTTACAGGATGGATGAGTTTCCCGTGGCCGGGAGGTTATCCCCTTAACTCTCCAGTTGGTAACACCATAATACCCATCAGCAGCCGTATTCAAGAGACTGCCGCTCTTTGTTGGGACTATAATACCGGGGATGGGGAGGGGCTTCGGGTGGGAAAATATCCATATTGTAACCGCACCATTGTATTAGAAGAAGTCATGTTTCGATCATATTCTAATGTAACAGTTTACCCTGAATTCCCAAATAACATCACAGAATACTTGCATAGCTTTACCCACCATATGTGCAATTGGCTGATCTCAGGATGTTCCGTGGGAGAACCAAAAAGGTGTGATAGAAAAGAAAAATTCTCAGACGGGCAATTTAGCCTGTGTGAGTATGTAGCCGCTATGGTACAACAAGTCAAACAGCCCCGTAACTGGTACACTAACCAGATAGGGAACATTTGGATGCTGTGTGGGCGTAGAGCATATATGCACATTCCCCCCAGATGGAGAGGCAGATGCACTCTAGGCTACATCCTCCCCTCTTACTATGCAGTAAAAAATTTACCCAAAGCAAGGCTCCGTAACAAAAGGGAGGCGATAAATAATCCCATAGAAAAGTTTTCAGAAACTCAGGTAGCTAGAAGCCTGTTTCCTCCAATGGGAACAGCTATGAATTACAGGGACTTACACATCCTAGCTAACTGGACGACTGCCCTATTTAATCAGACAGTCCATGCATTAAAACTACTCACAACAGAAGTTTCTCAGATTAGAGAAGTAGCATTACAGAACCGCTATGCCTTAGACACCATTTTAGCATCAAAGGGTGGTGTTTGTGCATTAATTGGATCTCATTGCTGTGTGTACATATCAGACTATAAAGCAAACCTCACACATACCATAGAGCAGATAGAAACCATGGTTGCTGATGCACCATTTTCAGGCAGAATACCTACTTCTCCATGGGACTGGCTATGGTCCTGGCTCCCTGATATTTCTGGTCTCAAAAGGGTGATTTCTATTATAATTACTGTAATTGTCTTAATTATTTGCCTGTGCTGCTATATTCAGTGCATACCCAACCTCATATCCATACTGAAACCTTGCTCTCAGCCCAGATATAAAGATGTCTTGTATGCTGCTTAATAGGGAATCTTGAGCCCTGCAGTGTTGGCACACCACCTGCACCAGCTCTGGGTGATATGGAGATTCAGGAGCTCATCGGTAGCTGGCACACCACGCCGATTCAGCTTTCTTCTCTCCATAATCCCCCTTCCCCTATTTCCAGCCCATACCAAGACATAACAGATTTCAGTAAGGGTCTAAAGCTTTAATTGAGCTGCCTAAACAAAAACAGAAAGGGTGAGATGTGGGAAATATAAGCTTTGCCAGCAAGCCATTTCATCAGGGTTAAACACTAACTTCCCTTCTCCCTGACATTTGCCTGAATAAAAGCATCACTTGTGCTTAAGTCTCTGCCTGGGAAAGGATACCTGATGGCCCTGAATTCCTGGGGGAGGGGCTGGGTGTTCCCTAGTCAGAGGCAGGACAAAGTCAGGAGGTATAGATTTCAGAAGCCAATGAGATGATCCGTGCACACCCCCTGAGCCAAAGCCAATAGTGTAGGGACTCGACTGTTGCTATGGGAAAGTAGCCAATCATGTAATGATACATCATCTGCCTTTGTATGAATGTACAATAAAAGAGAGCGCCGAAGTGTGCTCCAGTCTCTTTTTGCTGCCTGCGATGAAAGCTGCCTCAAGTGTCTTCTTTGCCTCCATACTCTACAACACTCCATCTGGGACTTGTGTCAGACGGGTCTCAAATACATAACAAAATCTAGGCAAAGATATTCATTTTAATAGTATGTATTCTTCCCAACTAGGATATTGGTAATCTCTTCCATCTCTCTAGATCTCTAAACACTTCCGACACCAATGGTTATAATGTATATTGAATAGCTTATCTAGATTCAAACATATCCACTCCCCAAGATATTTCAGATTCTCTTTGGCCCACCTAAAAGGCAGCTGGTTCTGTAATCTGCTTGCCTCCACCCTAGACATACTGATGTTCAAAACCTCTGATTTGTCTTCATTGAACTTAAATCCCTATACGCCGCCGTAAACCCTCAGCTCCTCTAGTAATACTTTCAGAGACATCTCAGGATCGGTCAGCGTAAATAAATCATCAGCGAACAGTGTCATTTTATAGCACTGAACGCCCTTTTATGAATGAATGCGACCTAATTCTTGCTGCCAAAGGTTCCAATGAGAGTGTGAATAATAGAGGCGATAGTGGACATCTCTGTCTAGTGCCTCTCTTTACTACAAATAATTCAGAGTAACCCTCATTTACCCTAATGCAAACCTTCAGTTGATTGTATAATGCTTGAACCCAGGACCTGAAATAAGAAAGGCCAATGAACCCTGTCAAAGGCCTTTTCCACGTCTATTGTAAATAATACTGCTGGAACTTCTTGATGCTTCACCCACAACATTAAATTGATAACCCTCCTCACATTATCTGCTGCTAATCGGCCTAGAACAAATCCCGAATGATCCCTATGTATCAGTAGCAGAGCCACCTTACCAAAGCTCAAGGCCAGTACCTGTGCCAAAATTTTCGAGTCAAGATTTATTAAAGAGAGAGGTCAATATGATCCAGATAATGTTGGTCTCGTCCTCTCCTGAAGCCAATTCCCCATCCTCCCTTAAATAATTAAACATCTCTACTAAAGTTCTGATAATAGCCAGCTTAAAAGTCTTTTAAAATTTAGACATCAATCTGTTTAAACCCGGTGCCTTCCCTGACTTCAAGTCAGATATTATCATGCCTGTTTCAGGGGCCAGGTGAATGCTGACTCCTCCTTGTCTCATCTTGATGTCCTCCCTTGCGCTTACCTATTCCTTTGTGGAGTCTTAACCAAGTGTTGGATTTCTTGGTGGGTCCTGTGTTTCGACCACTGTGAAACCTTTCCTTGCGATTACTGATCTTGAAAACAGTGCTTCTGATGGTGATTTGTTCTGCACATCTTATTTCCAAGCTGCTGGCCTTATCGTGCCAGGAGCTGTTCCTTCAGGTGACTCCAGGAGCGATTCAGCTGCGACCTGTTCCTTCCTTCTTGCCTAAGGTGGTCTCAGATTTTCATTTGAATCAATCCATTTCCTTGCCGTCCTTGGATAAGGAAAGAGGTGCGGAGGAATATCGCTTGTTGCGTCCCTTGGATGTCAAGAGACGTCATGAGGTATCTAGAGGTTTCTAAACCTTTCTGAAAGACGGATCGCCTGTTCGTCCTTCATGGTGGAGGAAAACAGGGTGAACCAGTTTCCCGGGCTACAATAGCTTGCTGGATTAAGAAGGTGGTCAAGGCCGTGTATGTGGTGCTGAAAAAATGTTGACGCATTGGGTATTTGCTGAAATTCTGCTATAGCTCTTTTATAACTCTTTGAGGCAGGGGTTCCTCACAGGATACAAACAGATCTGGTATACAGGGTAAGCAATGTATACAAAATAGTCTGGTTTTTAGATCATAAGAATGTAAATATCTCTGATGAATTTATATAGAGGATGTTCTGTTTATGAACCTTGAGAATAGCTGCTCTGAGACCGGTCCATGCTTGGAAAACCCTGACCATTGTCACTGTGAGTCTCCCCCATGTCAGGTAATGTCTGTCTTTTATTTTCATATCCAGAAATCTCTGAGTCCAAGAGAAGACTGGAGAAGAGACATCCTGAGCAAGTGACTAAAACCGAATCGGAGGAAGATGGAGGGGTTACCTGCCTATGTTGTGACTGGGATAAAAACTGCTTGAATCAGTGTGAACCAGAGGAGAAGCTGAGAATCCCACAAGGAGATGCCACGCCCTGTGAGCAAAGTACTGGTGATAGCTCCCGAAAACCAGAATTAGTAGTATTTAAAAGGAGCCGGGAGCAAACAGGGGAGAAAACCTATCCATGTACTGAATGTGAGAAAAGCTTCATTCAGAAGATAAACCTAATAATTCATCAGAGAACGCACAGGGGAGAGAAACCCTTTGAATGCAATGAATGTGGGAAAAGCTTTAGTCAGAAAGGAGCTCTTATACGGCACTTGAGAGTCCATATGGGAGAGAAACCCTTTTCCTGCACTGAATGTGGGAAAAGGTTCAGAGAGAAGGGAAATCTTTCAAAACACTTGAGAATCCACACTGGAGAGAGACCCTTTTCATGCAGTGACTGTGGGAAAAGCTTCATTCAGAAAACACAACTTTCACAGCACCTGACAGCTCAGACAGGAGAAAGACCCTTTCCATGCACTGAATGTAGGAAAAGCTTTATAGGCAATAAAGAACTTCAGATACATCTAAGAATCCACTCTGGAGAGAGACTTTATTCATGCAGTGAATGTGGAAAAAGGTTCATTATGAAGGGATCTCTTAAACGGCATCTACAAAGTCATGCTAAGAAAAAAGCCTTTCCTTGTAATGAATGTGGCAGAAGCTTTAGTCAAAAGGGAACTCTCGTACAGCACCTGAGAATCCACTCTGGAGAGAGACCTTTTACATGCAGTGACTGTGGGAAAAGCTTCATTCAGAAAGGACATCTTATACGACACCTTAGAAATCACGCTGGAGAAAGGTGCTTTCCATGCACTGAATGTGGAAAAAGCTTTATTCAGAAGTGGAATCTTGTAGAGCACCTGAGAATCCACTTTGGAGAG
Source organism: Rhinatrema bivittatum (assembly GCF_901001135.1). Lineage (NCBI taxonomy): Eukaryota > Metazoa > Chordata > Amphibia > Gymnophiona > Rhinatrematidae > Rhinatrema > Rhinatrema bivittatum. Next base: position 36,096,935 of record NC_042616.1, on the reverse strand, counting down.
AAACCCTTTCCATGCACAGACTGTAAACAATGCTTTATCACGAGTAAAGAACTTTTGATACACAAGAGAAGCCACACAGGACAGAAGACATTTCCATGCACTGAATGTAGGAAAAGCTTTATATGTAATAGAGAACTTCAGATACATCTGAGAATCCACTCTGGAGAGAGACCCTTTTCATGCAATGAATGTGGAAAAAGGTTCATTGTGAAGGGATCTCTTAAACGGCACCTACAAAGTCATGCTGAGAAAAAACCCTTTCCCTGTAATGAATGTGGCATAAGCCTTAGTCATAAAGGGGCTCTTATAGAGCATCTGAGAATCCACTCTGGAGAGAGACCCTTTTCATGCAGTGAATGTGGAAAAAGGTTCATTGTGAAAGGATCTCTTAAACGGCACCTACAAAGTCATGCTGAGAAAAGACCCTTTCCTTGTAATGAATGTGGCAGAAGCTTCAATCAGAAGGGGACTCTTGTAGAGCATCTGAGAATCCATTCTGGAGAGAGACCTTTTTCATGCACTGAATGTGGAAAAACCTTTATTCAGAAGAGAAATCTTGTAAAGCACCTGAGAATCCACTCTGGGGAGAGACCATTTCCATGCAAGGAATGTGGGAAAAGCTTTATTCTGAAAAGAAATCTTGTAGAACACCTGAGAATCCACTCTGGAGAGAGCCCACATTCTAGAGACAAACTATATTCTACAGAGAGACTATTTTCATGTAAGGAATGTGGGAAAAGATTTTTTCAGAAGGAAAGCCTTGTAGAACACCTGAGAATCCACCCTGGAGCATGTCCCTTTCTTTGTATGGAATGTGGGAAAAGCTTCAGTCTGAAAGAAGATATTCTAGAGCACCTAAGGACGCACTGGTAATCTGAAAATTCACCACCTCCAATTCAACCCAAAGGCACTATTCACCCTAGTCTCAAACCTTACCAAACCCAACATGTCTACACCCCAAGTCCCCTCCACACAGACCCGATGCAATGAAATTGCCCTCTTCTTTAAGAACAAAATATCCAACATCACTGCCAAGTTCACCCCTAATACCAAAAACCCCCCTAACACCAACAGCATAACCCCCCCCCACCCCACACACAACCACCATCCTCCCTTCGTTTGAACCCTCCTCAACTCTAGAAATAGAGAACATCTTAAAAAAGATGAGACCTTCCTCCCATCCCTCGGAAACCATCCCAACTAAACTTCTCCTCGCTATTCCTAAAACAATAGCCACCACACTCTCCAAAATCGTGAACTGCTCCCTAGAACACGGCCTGGTCCCTAACTCACTGAAACAAGCTGTGGTCAAACCCATTCTAAAAAACCCTCCCTTGATCCCTCCAATCTATCTAACCTCCGTCCTATCTCCAATCTCCCTTTCCTCTCCAAAGTCATTGAGAAACTAGTAAACTCCCGTCTCTCTGAATACCTAGAACAATCCAATATACTCCTACCAACACAATACGGTTTCCGAAAACACCTTAGCACGGAATCCCTACTCCTCTCCCTTACAGATACAATCATCAAAGGAATGGATGCCGGTAACTCCTACCTCATTGCCATGCTAGATATTTCCGCCGCTTTCGACACCGTAAACCACAACATTCTCATCAACACCCTCATCAGTATAGGAATTTCAGGTACTGCTCTTTCTTGGATAAAGTCCTTCCTCCAAAACCGTACCTACACAGTCCTCACAGACAATTTTACATCCCCTCCTGTTAATCTCGACTGTGGCGTACCCCAAGGATCCTCCCTCTCTTCCACCTTATTCAATATTTACATGCTCCCCCTTACAAACCTCCTCTCCAACCTTGGTATCACACATTTCATCTATGCGGATGATGTGCAAATCCTCATCCCTTTCAAAAACTCTGTTCTCACTGCTATCCAAAACTGGAACACCATTCTCGCCTCAATAAACCAGCTCCTCACTGACATGCACCTAGCCCTCAATCCGCAAAAAACCGAGCTCCTCCTCGTCTCCTCTAGACATGCAGCCACACCCACTCTCTCCACCCTACATTCCCCCAACCTTCTCTCTGACACAAGAAACCTGGGTGTTATACTTGATAACCAACTAACCTTCAAACCATATATCAAATCTATCCTTAGCAGCTGCTATTTCAAACTTCAAACCCTCAAAAAACTCAAACCCCTTCTCTACTTTTCCGATTTCCGTACAGTACTCCAATCCATAATTTTTTCAAAGATTGACTACTGTAATGCTCTCCTACTTGGACTCCCTTCTACCCACATCAAACCTCTACAACTCCTCCAAAACGCTACTGCTCGCATCCTCACCAATGTCAATAAGAGAGACCACATCACTCCCACCCTCATTGATCTCCACTGGCTTCCCATTCACTCACGAATTATTTACAAGACCCTCACCCTCATCCACAAAAGTATTACTAACGAACACTACAACTGGCTAAATCCACCCTTCCTCCCTCGTACCTCCACAAGACCCACCCGTGCTTCCCTCCGTGGAACCCTTATCCCTCCCTCCATAAAATCCACTAGACTAATCTCCACCACCAATAGAGCCCTTTCCCTTGCAGGCCCCTCCCTCTGGAACTCTATGCCTCTTGACCTACGTACCGAAACCTCCACACCTACTTTCAAAAAGAAACTCAAAACCTGGCTTTTCCTCCAAGCTTACCCCCTTTCCTCATCAGCTCCACCAACTAACATGCTAGCCCAACCCTCATCTCTCTCCAACATCCCCCGTTCAGGTCCTACACCCAATACCCTCCCCTTCTAATGACTCATACAATTTTGTATATAACAAGTGTACATATTTCTCCCTCGAATCCCAACTCATATCCTATCCCTGTGTCTTTTTGCACCCTCCCCCTGCCCCCCCATTTGTCTCGACTACCCCCTCCATCCCTCCCTTTAGTTATTTAGTTATTTATTAGTTATTTAGTTATTTATTCTGTTACTGCGTTTATGTTATACACCGTTCTCTGTAAAGGCTACGCCTATATATCTTTTGTTGCAAGTTACTTGTAAACCGGCACGATGTGCAAACGGTTGCCGGTATATAAAATTAAATAAATAAATAAATAAATAAATAAATAAAGGGTGGAGAATAATTGGAAACTGGAACGAAAATGGTGGAATTCAAAGTCCCAAGTTACTGTAAATAAATTAAATAAGAGGAGAATACACTGTCTTTAAAGAGTTTGTCTCCCCTCCCCCACTCTAGTCCATTTCAATGTGGTTTTGGGTTGAACCACTAGTGAGATGCAAAAAAGGGACCTCCCCTACATATCTTTCTTTAATGTTGAAGGTACTCTCTTTAAATGGGTCCCACAAGGAGAGACTACCATAGTCAAATATAATACTCACTGCACCACCCTAAATCTAACTAGATATGCTGCACTAGGAGTCAGGGAACAATTCACATGATTTCAGATGTCTCATAATTTATTTTGTATACACAGAATGCTCCATATAACTGTAGACAGTCCAACTGGACCAGATCAGAAGACATTGGGTTAATGACAAACAGAAGCATGAAGTCTGCACCCAATGCCACTTTATAAACTTCAGTCTTAGTCGAGACTCCTGTGATTTCAGAAGAACGAATTAGCTGAGCATGAGGCTCAATTCCTAACAAGGAGCAGCCCTGCCAAGGCCTGGGATCTTCTCCCTGTCAGCAAGGTGGATCAAAATAAATAACCTGGTATTGTCAATAGACATCCCCACCTTCACCCTCTCCACAAACTCAGTCTGGTCAGGATTCACAAGAGTAGGCAGCAGGGAAAAATCTTGGCAAACAATATCTATATTAATTTTAAGAGATGGGTCAATAGACAACACAGTTCAATATGTTATTCCTTGTCTTGTGAAGTAAAAGCAAGTTTGCTTACCATAAACAGTGTTTTCCGTAGATAACAGGATGATTTAGCCATGCTTTCTGGGTAATGTCATCTGGCAGCACAATGTGGAGCTATTTCCAAGACTGCAGAGCTTTGCTCTTCTGAGCATGCACACTGTTCCCCCAATTCTCCTTAGTTGATGATAAAGCCCCATGTGTATGTAGTTATGTAGAAGGCTATCCAGAAAGGAGGGTGGGGTCGCATGGTTATATCATCCGCCTATCTAACCGTTTATAGTAAGTAAACATGCTTTTTCCGTCGATAAGCAGGCTGAATTAGCGTTGCTTTCTGGGAGTCCCAAGCCTAGGATTGCTGTGAATTTGTGTTAAACATATAATCCTTGCATTTTTTTTTTGCATTCTGTGCTCCACTTGGACAGCCTTTAACTGTTCGCTATGTGGTTTAAGACTGCTGATCCCACCGAGCTGTCAGATCCAGACAATAGTGGGATGTGAAAGTATGAATTGATGACCATATAGCTGCTTTACAAATGTCCTGAATCGGAGCTCTGTAAAAATGTGCGGTTGCTCATTCCTGATGAGCTTTAATTGATCCCGTAAGTTGGGTAGCATGCGCAGTGAATCAGAATTGAATACATTGAGTTATCCAATGTGATAGTGTTCTCTTTGTTACTGCTGAATCTAGGGAATCTGGATTATAAGATTGATCCAAACATTGATCCAATCTAATGCTCTAACTTTAACCAAACCTCTCTTTGAGAGTTATTTCCTATAGATCATGGCGCTAGACTCCTTATCCATATCTGATTAATTCCGCCTTAAGACGCATACCTATTAACTAAAATCTGTTAAGCAGATTCATCAAGTATTTATCCTAATTAGAATCTTGTTAATTTCAGATTTATTAAGTATTTAGCATTTCCCGTTCGAAAGTATTTATTCATCTATTAGCTATGTTGAATATTGCTTTTTGTTATTGTTTGGCACCGGGCAAGTTCTTAGCCTTGGTTTCTTAAGCATTTTCTTGTCTCTCTCATTGTTCCATGTAATGCTCTTATGCAAAGTTTTGTTCACTGTAAACCGGTGTGATTTGTAGTTTTGTACAGGAATATCGGTATGTAAAAGTCAAAGATAAATAAAATAAATAAGAGACAAATAGTTGAGATGTACCTTCCATAAAAACAGCACATTTAACTGAAGTCAGGGGTAGAGCAATTTCAGTTGCAGGCCCTAAATTATGGAACTTGTTACCAGATGAGCTCCGATGTCATCAAGACATCGGAATATTTAAGAAAAATCTTAAAAGTGGTTATTTAAAAAAGCCTATGACAGCTGATGGCTAAGGTTAAACACTATACAGCAGCCAAATGCGCCTTTATTAACAACTTTTATTACAGGTTTGAAAAAAAAAATTATTTTTTTTTTATTATATAGCACAATATAGCAGTCAGATGCGCCTTCCAGCGACTTTCATCTCAGGCTTGAATATTATTTTACTTTTCTTTTAATGTTATTTTAGTTTAATTATTTTGTACTGTTTTGTTTGATTATTTGTATACTGTATTTTAATTTGTATTTAATTATTGTACACCATAAAGATTGTTTACAGATTGACGGTATATAAAAGTAATATATAAATAAATAGTTTGAGTTCTTCTTTTGTAATAGGCTAAAGCTTGTTTCCAGTCCAAAGTATCTAATGATTTCTCTCTTTCATTACTGTGTAGTTTTGGAAAAAACGTGGGTAATGAGATAGTTTGATTCAAATGAAGTGCAGAGGCTATGTTTGCAAGAATTTCAGATGGGTCCGAAGTAAGACTTTGTTATGGGGAATAGTGTACTAGTGCTTGAAGCTCACTCATTCTTCTTGTTGATGTCACTGCTACTAGAAATAGAACTTTCCAAGTTAGGTTTTTTTAAAGATATGATTTCCAGAGGTTCAAATGGTAGAAACTTAAGCTTTTCTAAGACAATATTTATGTTCTAAGCAGGTATTGGAGGCCGACGTCGAATGAGACCCTTCATAAAACAAGATACCAGTAGGTGAGTGGAAATGGAAGGTCTATCTTTTGCAGCATGATAAGCTGCAATCGCAGTAAGATGTACTCTTATGGATGATGTGGCTAAACTTGAGCTTTATAGACTGTGAAGGTATTCTAACAGGTATTCAGGGATACAAGTAAATGGGTCAGTATTATTGGTGAGACACCACTCTGGAGTATCTTCATCATTTGAGGGCATAGTTTTTGCATGTTGAAGGTTTTCTGGCAGAAAATATAATGTCCTGAATGTAATTAGGTAAATTGAAGTGCTCTAATACCCTCCGTTCAATTTCCAAGCCGTCAGTTAGATGGAAAATGCATTGGATGGAGTAGGGTTCCCCCTTCTTGAGTTAGATTTGTACTGTCCCCCAGGGGTACTGGAGCATGATTGGAAAGTTGTCTTGGCCATGCTGGAGAGAATAGTATCATGTTTGCTCCGTCATGTATGTATTTGTGGATTGTACAAACTATTAAAGGTATTGGGGGATATGCATAGAGCAGGCCTATTGTTCAGGGAATGAGGAATACATCCTGGGATTCCCTCCGTGAGCTTGGGCGAATGGAACAGAACCTGTCCACTTTCCTGTTGTGTTATGTTGCAAACAGGGCTATCCAAGGTAGACTCCATTGTCGGAACAAATCTTTCACCACCATTTGGTTGAGAGGCCATTCATGAGGGAGAAAACTCCTGCTGAGCCTGTCGGCCTCTGTATTCGCTATGCATGGCAGGGAAGTTGCTTGTAGGATAATCAAGTGTGTTTCTGCCCATTTCAAGATGTGTACTGCTTCTTTGCACAAAATCCTAGAATCTGACCCTCCTTCCTTGTTTATGTAAAACAAGGCTTCTTTATTGTGTGAATTGTCACACATTTCCCGTGAAGTACTTGTGAAAAGGTGTGAATCGCATTCTTTATTGCTCTCAACTCCAGTAGGTTGATTTGGAAATTTCTTTCTCTCAGGGTCTACAAGCTCTGTATCTTGTAGTGGAGCAGATGAGCCCATTTATGTGTTGAGGCATCTGTTGTGAGGATTAGTTAATGAGGCAGAATCAGAAAGGGTGCTCGCTCTGTTAAGACTGTTGGTATTAGCCACTAAACTATGTCCATTTTCATGGATGTTGTATTTACTCTTAGACATGGGCTGTCTGTACTGTACCAACTGGGTCTTCAAACCCTACTGTAAGCCCCGCATGTGCAATCAGGTGTGTGGAACTACATGAATTTCCGCTGCCATGTGTCCTAACAACAGGAGAACTTGGTGAACCGTATAGTGAGTCTGCTGCTGAAGTTGAAGGTAGAGAGTATAATGCTTGGCCCCCCCCCCCCAGGAAAGCCCCGGGACTTACATGCGTCCCGGAGCTTTGTGCATGCCGGAAGCCTATGCAAGATAGGCTCGGCGTGCACAGGGGGGGTTTGGGGTAGGTTTTCGGGGGTTACGCGCATAACCCTCTGAAAATCTACCCCTCTGGGTTTATCTAGAAACTCCTGCTGAGCCGGGATTAAGGTAGGTAATTTAACTGAATCTAGATAAGCACTGATGGCAGATTCCTGAATGGATTGGTCCCTAGCATATAGTTTCACATAAAAATCCGTGAAAGATTCACGGATCTCCTCAGAGGTGGTTACTAGTGTCCCTTGGGCATTGTGAATCTTGGCCACCAGCGTCTGAGCCCTGGCTGCTCTCAGTTTTCGTGCCAAATATCTCCCAGCTTTGTTTCCACCCTCAAAGAACTGCTGTTTCAGCATAATCAAATGATAACTAATGGCCGCATCATCAAGAGACCTCAGTGCATCTTTGGCCCTAAGTAATTGATGATAAACTGTCGTAGAGTCAGTCATCATATGTCGTTTAGGCAGGATAGCTATCTCTGCCATCAAAGACAAGCGTTCTTTCTCCTGTTCTTTATTACAGTGAGCTGCCTTTGCAATGAATAAGCTTCTAACTACCGCTTTTGAACATTCCCAAATAATTGAGGGCGACATACCATCCGTCTGATTGCGTCTGAAGTAATCCTGGAGTTGACTATCAATGCTACTCACAAACTCCTTTTCCTTCAAGAGGCAATCATTAAGCATCCAGGAATGGTAACCCTTGTCTGAGTCCCTAAGTCGCACTTCCATCCAAATAGGGGCATGATCGGACCAGGTCATAGCATCTATGCCCTCCCTACAAACAGCATTTTGTAGATGAGTGGAAACAAAAAAGTTATTGATTCTGGAGATTGAACCATGAGGTGGAGAAAAGGTGTAAGAGCGCAAATATGAGTAGCGCTGCCTCCAAATATCAGCCAGACACCATCTCTCCAAGAAGGCCTGCAATTTTTTCCTTAGCCCAGAAGCAGTGGCAGTCATAGAGGAGCTGTCTAGATTGGGCTCCCTAGTGGCATTGAAGTCTCCTCCCAGAATGAGCTCACCCCCACTACAGCTGAGTAATAAATGATCGATTTCAGTCAGAAATGTTGATTGATTCGTGATTGGAAAGAACACATTAAGAAGAGCAAGGACATGGGTGCCTACTCTTATTTTAAGACATATATATCTGCCTAATGGATCCATGCGCTGATATAGTATGTCATGAACAAAAGAATTAGAAAAATGAATTCCCACCTCAGCATAACGAGATGTTTTAGTACTAGCTGCCCAATATGTGCATGAGTGAGAAGGGAACTCAAGAAGATGCTCATAGTGCTTGCGAACATGTGTTTCCTGTACAAAAGCTGTGGTGACTTTCTGAGTTTGCAACTCCTTTTTCAATAAATGGCGTTTGTGCGGGGTATTCAGCCTCTTCACATTAAGTGAGATAAAGCGGGTTGCCATCATGTCCAATAGATATGTAAATTCAGCCTACTGGATTGGGACAGAGTACCCATTCCCTGATAATAGGAGTCTGTGCTTGGTTTGCCTCCTATACAGATAACACCTATGTTAAGCAATAAACATAGCCCAGGCTCATCTCTAGTGAAGTAGTAACATTCCCTGTTGCCTTCCCCATTAGTCCATAAATATTCTGCCATTCCCTTACAGAATATCATACTCCAGATAGACTTGCACACCCAAACTGAAGCGAACACCCTCTAGCACGGGCATCCCTCACAAGCCATTGTGAGAAATACAAAAATCTAAAGTAAATAGAACTCAACTGTACAATCACATAGAACTCGGAAAACCAGATGATGATACTAAATATTGGTATAACTTAAGGCGAATCAATCTGCCCTGACTAGCAGAGCTGAAAGGCTCGAAGAGCTGTTCCTTAAGGAAAGGAAAAAAAAACCTGTTCCCAGTCCAGGATTTAAATTAAACCTTCAGCCTTGGTCCGAGACAGGTGAGTCACGAGCATCCAGTTGGCGACGGAGTCACTTGCCACCTTTGTCAGCTCTCTGCCGTCAAGGAGCGTTGTCAAACTTATGTGTAGCCACCGCCATCTCAGGTGCCTGGAAAGTGATTTGAAGTTGTGCTTGCTGAAAGGCCTCAGCAGCCTCTGCCAGAGTTTTTATGCGATAAGTGACGCCATGGGCCTGAAACTGAAGGCCAAAAGGATAAGTCCACCTATATCGGATCGAACAGTCACTGATGCTAGAGGTTACCTCACGCAAATTCATAGCTCTTTTTTAATGTCACTGGTGCTAGGTCTTGGTAGATGTTCAAAACGTGGTTTTTGCCACCGTACTTCCTTTTGCTGCCGCGCCACCTCATAAACCTGTGTTTTCTGGGAGTAGCTATGAAAACAGATGATGAAATCCCGGGGTCATTGATCACAGTGTTGCCCCAAGGCCCGATGCGCTTTCTCTAAACGGATCTCCGCTGGTGGTGTTGTCGGTGTAATATTTGCTGCGCTGCTGGTTGATATTATGTGGGAGCATATTTGCTGCGCTATAGCCCATGAGTTGGCATGTGAATCGGTTATTTACTCTTTCGGATAATAGAAAGACTAGGGGGCACTCCATGAAGTTAGCATGGGGCATATTTAAAACTAATCAGAGAAAGTTCTTTTTCACTCAACGCACAATTAAACTCTGGAATTTGTTGCCAGAGGATGTGGTTAGTGCAGTTAGTATAGCTGTGTTTAAAAAAGGATTGGATAAGTTCTTGGAGGAGAAGTCCATTACCTGCTATTAAGTTCATTTAGAGAATAGCCACTGCCATTAGCAATGGTAACATAGAATAGACTTAGTTTTTGGGTACTTGCCAGGTTCTTATGGCCTGGATTGGCCACTGTTGGAAACAGGATGCTGGGCTTGATGGACCCTTGGTCTGACCCAGTATGGCATGTTCTTATGTACCCATCACCACCTGTTGGGCCACACTTTAACAACCAAACTGCTGCTGCTTCCCAGGCCCAAAAAGCCAATTGAAGGCCACAAGATACCAATGCTGAATCCTCCTGTGTCCCCAACATCTCCAGTTGGGCCACACTTCAAAAACAACACTGTTGCTCCTGTCCAGGCCTGAGATGTAATGTCAAGAGCTGGAAGAGATGCAATACTGAGTCCTGTTGTGTCCCTAATACTACCAGTTAGGCCATGCACACATCTCCTGTTTCATCCTGCGATTTCTCCAAAATCATCACAGGGGCCAACATACACAGACTCAATCTGCCTGCCTGAAGACTTGTCCCTATCCACAAAACTGGGACCTGTCACTCTCTGCTGCCTCCAGACGTTTTCCCATCCACAAACTGGGGTCTGACTCAGCTTACTTCCTCCTAACTTGTCCCCCAACAGCAATACTGGGACATGACACACTAGGGGTCTGACAGCACATCCTGCAGTAGCCTTATACTAAAGTCCCTGTACACCAACAGCACAGGGGTCTGGCAGCACAACCAGCAGCAGCCTTTCACAGCCATACACGTCACACCATCCTTTGTTTGCCTGCCTTGTTCCAAGCACAACTCTAGTGTCATGATGCCACTGAGTTCCTGTGCATGCTTGTGCCACCTCTGAAGCATGACTCCATTGAGTCCCTCTGCCTTCTTTTACCAATTGCAACCTCCAAGCCATTACTCCGCTGAGCTCCTCTGCCTCCTTTTCCCAAATGCAACCTGCGAGGCATGACTCCATTAAGATCCTCTCTCTCCTTTTACCAATTGCAACCTCTGAGCCATGACTCCGCTGAGCTCTCTGCCTTCTTTTCCCCAAAAGCCATCTCTTGCAGCACCTTAGGGGGGGGTCAGGTTCGTCACGCCTTAATTCAAATGGGCATCCCAAAAGCTGATATTGATGGTTTGACTACAGAAAACTTGATATTTATGCTACGGTAGCAACAGGAGTCTATGGGCTCTGGGGGTCCCTCAGCCCCCCCCCAGCTCCCAGACACCACAAACCTCCGGCAGGATAGTGGCCGAGCCTCTGTTGCCACATTAAAGAACATTACTCCTATGAATGATCAAAGACCTCACATGAACGTTATCATCTCATGGAAATGGGGTAATAGGCAACAGATTAACGCCCTGGTGGACACAGGGGAGGAGGCCACCTTTATAAGGGGTAACCCACATCGATACAGGGGCCAACCAGTAAAGCTGGAAGGATACGGAGGTCCCGTTACAGCAGCTGTGCAGGTCCTAGCGCATATAATTACAGAGGATTAACCTCTTTAGTTATTATGTTTCAATATGTTTTAATTGTATTATGTTAAACTTGTTCGATGTAAAGCGCCGCCACAGGCACTAGTTTCATGTTACGCTGTGAACCGATGTGATATCATTGATGAATGTCGGTATATAAAACCTTTAAATAAATAAATAAATAAATAAATAAATAAATAAAAAAAAATAAATAGGATGATCAACGACTGCCTCTTCCTGTTATCACTGCTCCCCAGAAAGATTGCATAATAGGCATTGACTTTATCAAACAATTTGAATGGGAAGTTAAACAAGGACAGATGTTTTATCCACCCAAAACACACTGTGGTGCTGCTGTTGGTGTTGATTGTCTTCCTGAGTGTGTGTCCCATCCCAAACCTAAAGAGATTGCTCATTCTGACCAGTTTAAACCCAAATGACCACCAGCAGTTTTGCAGACAGTATTGATGATTTAAGGTGAAATCTCCTTTTCATAGTCCGTTGTGGCCAGTGTTAAAACCAGATGGGTCTTGGTGCCTTACAGTGGATTGAATGCTGTCACCCTGCCACTTCATGTTGCTGTCCCATCTGTAGCTAACCTAATACATGCCATCTAAGCACATAATGGCACCTGGCACGCTGTGGCAGATATTAGCAATGCATTTTTTAGTATTCCTATTGCCCCTTCTAATCAGGAGATGTTTGCCTTCTCATGGCTCGGGCGACAATACACCTTTACCAGACTGCCACAGGGATACATACATAGCCCAGCCATGCCATGAATAGGTCGCACAGACACTGCAACGGTTAAATCCCAAGTTGCCGGGTTCCTTAAAGTTATATCATTATGAAGATGATATTGTACATCAGGGAAGAGACGCACAGGAGATTGCTGATGCTTTAGCCCTGCTATGTCAGGAAGTGGAAAAGGGTGGGTGGTTAATACATCAGACAAAAGTCCAGGGACCCAGTCAGGATGTGAAATTTCTGGGTATACAGTGGCAGGCAGGTAAACATTGTATTCCTGAATCAGTGATCAATAAAATTCAACAAGTGGCAGCCCCTACCTCGCAGAAGGAGGTGCAGCGAATCTGTGGTATTTTTAATTTCTGGGGGAATCGTGTACCACATCTCTCACAGATACTGTGTCCTCTGTATGCACTGTGTAAAAAGAAATATGTATTTCAATGGTCAGAGGAAGTGCAGAGTGCATGTGATGCTGCCAAATTGTCACTACTTACTGCTCAGAATTTGCATAATATCAATGAGGATGCTCCTTTTATTCCTAAAGTATCACCGTCTCCTACTGGAGCAGATTGGTCTCTCTGGCAGGTAGATGAGACTGGCCGAAAGAATGCATTAGGGGCTTGGGGAAGGAAATGGACTCCTGCGGCTTTGAAATATACTGTGTTAGAGAAACACATTTATTGGGCTTTGATTGAGACTAATCAGATTAGTGGGGAATGGGATATTATCTTGAGAACACAAATCCCAGTTATAACATGGGTACATTCAGAGCACACCACTGCATTAAGTGGTACTGTCCTTACGGCCAGCCTTTTAAAATGGAAGTGGTTAGGACTCTTCAGTTTGGAGAAGAGAAGCTGAGGGGAGACATGATAGAGGTCTATAAAATAATTAGTGAAATTAGAATGAGTAAACATGAATCGGTTGTTTACTCTTTCAAAAAGTACAAAGATTAGGGGACACACAATGAAGTCACTAAGTTGCGCATTTAAAACTAATAAGAGAAAATATTTTTTTTACTCAACGCATAATTAAGCTCTGGAATTTGTTACCAAAGGATGTGGTAAACCCTGTTGGTGTAGCTGTGTTTAAAAAAGGTTTGGGCAAGATCCTGGAGGAAAAGTTCATAAACCATTATTAAGGCAGAGTTTCAGAAATCCACCACTTATCCCTGGGATAAGCAGCAAGGAATCTCTCTACCCTTTGGGATCCTGCCAGGTACTTGTGACTTGGACTGGCCAATGTTGGAAACAAGATACTGGGCTTCAAGGACCCTTGCTCTGGTCCAGTTTGGCAATCTTTTGATCCATGTTCTTATGTCTCTTATGTGTTATTGTGCAGTGCTATAGAAGTGATAAGTAATAGTAGGGGTAGTACAGTACTGAGATGTTTCCATGGTAACAGGCAAACTGACATCTGCCCTGTACTCGGCTCTCCTGCCAGAGAGCAGCTGTGCAGTGCATGCTGGGATATGGTTACCATGGTAACTCCCAGCCCTGATCTCTGCCAAAGAGGGAGCTATATAGAGCATCTGTGAAGTGCATGCTGGGATATGGTTACCATGGTAACTCCCAGCCCTGATCTTTGCCAAAGAGGGAGCTATAGAGCATCTGTGAAGTGCATGCTGGGATATGCTTACCATGGTAACACCCAGCCCTGATCTCTGCCAAAGAGGACTCTGCCTTTTGAAAAGGTCTAGGAGCAATACTTCAGAGATCCTAAGGACAGCTTCCTGATTCAGCCCCCTCTCAGACAGATAGTCAGGTCTTATTCTGTGCTGTACTTTGGGAGATTCTCAATCAATGAGAGCACCTCAGTGCCTGAGGAGGGGAAGAACCAGACTGAATTAGCTGAAGGAAGATATTACCTCTTCCTATGGTGTGGGGTGGGAGGCCACACCGCAGACAGTTCCCCTTCTCCCTGATAGCAGAGGCATTCCCGAGAGAGGGATCGGAGAGTGCCAGGTTTGGGCCTATGGGCTCCAGTATGGATCCATCCTCCTCCTGCGTGAATTTTTCCTGGGCCTGCAGGCTTTTCTGCAGAGGCACCCAGCAGAGGCGAAGCAACCTACTAAGAAAGGATTGCACGCTAAAACAGTTTTTCCAATGTTACCCACCAGTATTCTCAGTTCATATCAAGGTCTTCAAGACTCCTCTGTTCTTCATCTTGAAAGCCCCCCACTTGACCCCAAACCCTCACGCCGTGTTAAAAGCCTTAAAACTTGAGATCTCAAGACTTGCTTCTCATCAGGACCAGCAGTAAAGTAATGCGGATAACAAGCTGACACGTGCCTTGTTAAAATTATGGCTCCGCCCTAAAACACCCATGCCTGGCCCCTTTTCCACCCCCTTATTTTTGACACATGCAAGGGTACGTACGTACGTGCGTACTTCGTGGCTTCTTAAAATCTGTGCTGCTCGCACGCACGCACAGACCCTACATACGCATGTGTGTGGGCATTTTTGCAGGGGTCATGCTTTTAATATTTACCTGTTAGGAAATAATGAAGCCTCTTTTTGTTATCAGATTCCACGTACTCCAGAAAGGGAGACTATATGGCAATATGCTGTTAGATTATTTGGGGACCCTTCAGCAGGAAACATTATCCCTCCCAGGTTCAGAGCACGTGTGGCACAGAAGGAACATAAGCATTCCATGAATTCTGGAATGGTAACACGGGGGGATGGGGGGAAGCACCTTGAATTTTTTTTTTTTTTTTTTTTACTTTTTATTTACACAGACCGGCATCTTAGTGAAAAACAACCAATACAGTAATCAAGCAATTCAGAGAACAAAAACATACATAATATGACTATCTAAATCAACAAAATGAATAATAAGCAAACAAAAGAGAAGGAAAAAAGGAAATAATACATATCCCCTTAATGACCCACATGTTCCCAATATTTTCCCCATATTTTGTCATACGTATCAGACTATCCCCTTAAAGAAAGGGTAATTTTTTCAATTAAAGCTATCTCGAACAGTTGTTTCTTACAGTAAGAGATACACAGAGTGTGCTTCCAGAATAATGCAATAGCGTATCTGGCTGCATGGATGCAAACAGAAGATTACAAATACCCTGGTTCTCCTACCTACCAACACCACCACATGCTCTACATTCTCCACCACTCACACCCACACTGGAATCAAGCTCGACAACTTCGATCTGACATCTACCGGGGAGATTGAATCCCTCCTTAAGAGACAGAAACCATCTAGCCATCCAGCGGACAATATACCATCCAAACTCCTGCTACTGATTCCAAACATGATCGCAGGACCTCTAGCTAATATTATAAACTGCTCATTAGCACAAGGGAGATACCCAGATAGCTTAAAATCCACTTCTCTTAAACCCCTCCTCAAGAAGCACAACTTAGACCCCAAAGAACCTGCTAACTTCCGCCCCATCTCAAATCTACAATTCTTAGCCAAACTTACAGAGAAACTGGTTAACACTCAGCTGTCAGAATATCTAGAGGATCACAACATCCTTTTCCCTTCCCAATACGGATTCCGCAAATCTCGCAACACAGAAACACTCCTCATCTCCTTAACAGACCATATCATTCTGGGATTAGACAAGGGCCACTCCTTCCTTCTAGTTCTTTTGGACATCTCGGCAGCCTTCGACACCGTCAACCACACCATCCTTCTGACTCTCCTAGCAGAAATAGGTATATCAGGTTCAGCCCTCAGTTGGTTCACGTCTTTCCTTAGTAATAGAAGTTTCAAAGTTAAAATAAATAATAAAGAATCTCCTTCGACAAGGTCCTCACTCGGAGTATTTATTTATTTATTTATTTATTTATTTATTACCTTTTATTTACCGACATTCGTGAAGCACATCATGCCGGTTTACAAAGAACTCAGGTGGGAGATACAGTGAAACAATATAACAATATAATATAACAATGAAACATTATAACAAAGTGAACAAATAAAACAGTACAAAAATGAAACCATGGGAGCCGAAACCATGGGAGCCGAGTACCCCAAGGATCATCATTATCACCCACTCTCTTCAATATATACCTCCTCCCACTCTGTCAGCTTCTAACAGACCTTAACCTTATTCATTATCTGTATGCAGATGATGTGCAGATCTTGATTCCGATAACAGAATCCATCGCAAAAGCACTCTCGCACTGGAACAACTGCCTAAATCAGATCACCAACCTTCTTAACAGCCTTAATCTGGTCCTTAACACATCCAAGACCGAACTCCTCCTCATCTCCTCTAACCAAGACAATCCTCTCCCACAGACCAACCTTAACACCCAGCTCATGCATACCCATGTACGAGATCTCGGGGTATTACTAGACAACCGCTTAAACCACAAGAAAATGATCAACACCACAACCAAAGATTGTTTCTACAGGCTTCAAGTCCTAAAAAGACTCAAACCCCTACTTTTTTTCCACGATTTCAGAACAGTTCTGCAAGCCTTGATATTTGCTAAAATCGATTACTGCAGCGCACTCCTCCTGGGACTCCCCAGCTCTACCACTAAGCCGCTACAGCTGATACAGAACGCTGCGGCAAGAATCCTGACTAACACCAACCGGGGAGAACATATATCCCCCATCCTACGTAACCTACACTGGCTCCCAGTGAAATACAGAATCCTCCACAAATCACTCACTTTAATCCACAAAGCCATCTACAATCACTTGCATCTGGACCTCGAATTCCCCCTCAATCTCCACCTCACCAACAGACCGACTAGAGAAGTATATAAAGGAACCCTACAGACCCCACCTACAAAAGCCACACGTCTCACCTCAACTAAAGACCGATCCTTCTCAACAGCAGGCCCAACTATCTGGAACAATATCCCAGCTGACCTCAGAATGAAACCCTGCCTACTAACATTTAAGAAAAAACTTAAGACCTGGCTTTTCCGCCAAGCCTTCTCAGATACCCATGACACACAATAGTCGACAGAACTTCCTTCAGGAGCAATGGATCTCCATATTACCCATGTCCAGAATAAGAGCCCCCTGACTCTGCTTTGTTTATACTAATAATTCCTCCGTTACCTCTAGCCTTTCCTTCCTTCCAGCAGCCTATGCTTCCAAGTTTAATTTCCCTGTTAAATGTAACTTTGTTTCTTCATGCTCAACCTATTGTTTTTGGTTACTGTTCTTGGTTCAGTTCCCCAATTCGATGTAAACCGATCTGATATGGTCTCTACCATGAAGGTCGGTATAGAAAAGTGTTAAATAAATAAATAAACAAAATGAATAATAAGCAAACAAAAGAGAAGGAAAAAAGGAAATAATACATATCCCCTTAATGACCCACATGTTCCCAATATTTTCCCCATATTTTGTCATACGTATCAGACTATCCCCTTAAAGAAAGGGTAATTTTTTCAATTAAAGCTATCTCGAACAGTTGTTTCTTACAGTAAGAGATACACAGAGTGTGCTTCCAGAATAATGCAATAGCGTATCTGGCTGCATGGATGCAATGCTTGAGAAAAGTTCTGTCCCTGGCCAGGATATCCAAACTATCCCCTTACCCAGTACCTCAATCAACATAGAGTAGGTGTTAAAGACACATCACCTTTGTAGTTGAGTTTGATCTCATTCTCAACCTCTCCCCAGAAAAAATGGATCTGGGACAAGATCACTACATGTGAATATGGGTCCCTTCTAATCCACATCTTCGTCAGCATAGAGTAGAAAGCATTTTAGAAATCTTTCCATAAAAAGTTGGATAGTGAAAGGTATGGTTAAGAAGGTTCACCATCAAGTCCACCCACCTCACACACATAGAGACTGAATGTCTCTCCGGCCAGATGTCATACCAATCCTCCTTGTCCAAGGAAAGCTGAAGATCCACATTCCACTGATCAATAATAGACTGCAGTCTGCATGACACCATATCATTGTCAGTAATATGGCTATATAATTGTGAAATATTCTTTCCCTGAATGGTGTAATCACATAAAAACCTTTCTTCTAGACTGGGGATAGAAGGGGACCAGCCCTTATCCAACAACTTTTCCAATGCACGTCTGGCCTGAAGATATTAAGAATATTTAGTGGGATCCAAGTGATACTTGTCCCCAAGCTCACAAAAAAACAATACCAAATCACTAGTCCAGAATTGCCATACAAATCGTAAATCACTTTGTTGCCATAGTCCCATATCTGGGTAAAAAGTAAGGTATAAAATTGTGAAATTTTTGACCAGAGCTGGAGATAGGAGACAGTACATCCTCCGGAGACATCCACCCTAAAAACAATTTGGTAAGCCAAATTTGTCCAAATTTGCCCTAAGCAATCATTTACTCTCTGATGCTAGGATTCTCTCATTGGACGCGGAGAAAGCTTTCGACTCTGTGTCATGGGGGGACTGCAGGTTTTGGGCTTTATTACAATATGAGTTCGAATGCTCCATGTTGCAATGGTTGCGGGCGATGTACAGTAACCCCAGTGCGTGAAGTCTTGTACATGGAGAAAACACCCCCCCCCCCCCTTTTGGGTTGCATTGTGGGGTTAGGCAAGGATGCCCTCTATCTCTCCTTCTATTTATTCTTGCGATAGAGCCACTGGCCACGCAGCTGAGGGTAGAGAAATCCTGTCATGACTTCACAGCAGGGCAGGGGAGCATCTTTTAAAACTGGCCATGTTTACTGACGATATTCTGCTGTCTGTTGATAATTCAAGAGAGAGTATCCCCGTGATAGTAAAGATTTTTTTTTCCCCCAATTTCATCTCGCAGCCGGGTTTAAAAATAAACTTCACTAAGTCCGAAGCACTGGCATGAAATCCTGGGCGGGTTCGTTTCCTTTTACATGGGCTAACCAAAAAAAAACATTAAGTACCCAGGAGTCTAGATCCTACAGAATCCCTCGTCTCTGTACGAGGTAAAGTTTACAGGAAGTCTTCGCCCTTGTTCACAAACAATTACAGTCATGGAGCTCCCTGCCACTTTCTTTCCTATGAAGATGCGCTCTTGTTAAAAATGGTAATCCTCCCAAAAATCTTGTATAAAATGCAGATGCTGCCTTCTGGTAAAAGATTTGAAGGAACTTAGGTCTGCAATTGTTTCTTTCATTTGGAATGGGCGGGGTGCAAGAATTAGTTGTTCTAAATTAATGTGCGGCATGTCAGCTGCGCTTTCTGGGAGAGTGGATTTCAGGAAAATATGTGTATTATGAAAGAGGCATGCTAGGTAATATGGTCTATCCTTGGTCTCCTATATGCTTAATTCATACTGTTGACAAACACTTAGTGAAAAATGGTGAATTCCAGCGTTTTATTGTGACCCTGTGTACTAGCCTGGAGGTGGTTGTGTAAGATGTGCAGCTTGGGGGCGCATCAATCTCTGCTTACGCCTCCCCTTGGTAATAAGGGCACGGAGTACAAATCCGTCTCTGGCAGAGACAGGGAATAGCTTGGATTTCAGAGTTATATGAAGAGGGCTCTTCCTCTTGGCTAAATTTTGAAGCTGTTCAAAGACACTTATCAGATCCCTGCTATGCAGTTTTTTTGCATTCTTGCAAGCAAGACACTGTCTGTCTACCTTGTGCTGGTCAGAAGCAGCTTTTGCGGCAGAGACCTCTTTCATGCATGAAGTGCAGAATATGCTTGCTAAAGGTAATAACTATTTCGGGATGGCACAATTTGTTTAAGCTTCATCTTCAAGGACATCACCTGGACTCTTTAAGCAAGAACTGGATTTCTGCGATAGGTGAGGATATTTCACCAGAGGGGATTAATTAATCCTTTAAATCAGCATATCAGTATTTTACCAATTCAAACCTGAAAGAAATGAAATTCAAATTGCTCCACCATGCATTCATGATATCGAAAGGTAAAAGATGAAGATCACGTCTTCCTCTTTGTGTTTTAAATGCTGCTCTGAGCCTGGATATATACAATGCATCGCTTTTTGCGTCCCTAGTGCCTCTTTTTGGACAGGAGCGGCAGCTGTTAGCGAGTTTGACAGCCAACGCTCAATTTTGCTGGCATCGGTTCTCGAGCCCACTGACAGCCACGGGTTCGGAAACCGGACGCTGGCAAAATTGAGCGTCTGGTTTTCAACCTGCGAGCCGCGGGCCGATTTCAAATTTTTTTTTTAAACTTTTTTTTTAACTTTCAGGACCTCTGACTTAATATCGCCATGATATTAAGTCGGAGGGTGCACAGAAAAGCAGTTTTTACTGCTTTTCTGTGCACTTTCCTGGTGCCGAGAGAAATTAACGCCTACCTTTGGGTAGGCACTCATTTCTGAAAGTAAAATGTGTGGCTTGGCTGCACATTTTACTTTCTGAATCGCGCGGGCATAACTAATAGGGCCATCAACATACATTTGTATGTTGCGGGCGCTATTAGTTTCGGGGGGGGGGGGGGGGGGGGTGGTTTGGACGCATGTTTTTGGGCGCACTATTACCCCTTACTGAATAAGGGGTAAAGCTAGTGCATCGAAAACGCGCGGCCAAATGCGGGTTAACAGTGCGATCTGCCGGAGCACATTGTACTGTATTGGCCTGACAATTGGGTATAAATGCAAATTCAGAGAGTAGTGGTTCCTGTGAAGTACTAGCTGTGGATAGTGATTTGCCTCATGGATGGATGTATGAAAGAATGTGGTTGGAAATGGTGAGTATGGCAGGAAGCTCGTGAAGGGGGTGTGGTACTACAGGAGATGGGAGTTTGGGGGGAGGGGTTACGGTTTCTAAATTAAGTGGCTAGGGTATTTGGTTTTCTATGTTCCCCTGACAACAATTAGGAGCTATGCCATCTTGTGGGGAAAAGGCATTTAATCGGTTTTGTGTTTACATGTATCTGTGCCCTTTCAATAAAAATTATTTGCAGAAATGAAACTTAATTCACATTTCTGGTGACCATATACTATTGCTGTGCCCAGAGTGCTAATTAGTAATTACTACCTGCATCTACCACACTGGGCACAGCAATAGAATAACTGTGGTCACCAGAAATGTGAGTTTACTCCACATCAGACCCAGGAGTTTAACTTTCAGTAAGCTCTCATTGCAGGCACTTACAGCTGAACAGTAAATCAAGAAAAGGCATCCAAATTTTGGTGTACAGTTTAATTGTAGATGCCCATTCCAAGGAGCTGCTTAACACATTGCTCAGCTTTCTGTAAGTGCTCACTCCAGGGAGGACATTTTTGCATCTAAGCCCATTTTCAAGAATGGCAAGTAAAATCAAAGCATAAGCTCTCTGGGGCAGGCACCAACAGCAAGCTTACTTAACAAAGCATAAAAGTCTCGGGAGGGGGAGCACCTGCAACCGAACAGTATGCTGGTGTAGGGATGCACAGCACCAAAGTGCATACTATTCAGCTTGAAGGTGCCTTCCTCAGAGAGCTTATGTTTTGTTTAGCTGAAGGTGCAAGTCCCAGAGAGCTTACACTGGACATGTAACACCTTATTGGTCTGAGGTTGAGTAAACATATTTCTGGTGGCCAAAATTATTCTACTGTGTGCCTAGCGTGGAAGAAACAACTAGACACAACCACATTGGTAAAGCAGTAGAACACATGGCATAGAAACAATATCATGGCCATCAGAAATGCAATTTAATTTTTACTCCACCTCAGGCCAAGAAGTTAACAAAACACAAGAATAAGAAATAAAGTGCTTCAGGGGTGTGACTAAAATGACCTTGCATGTTAAGACTGGCACTGGGCATCCGATCCACACTTGAGCACAATCTCACATGCAAGGTCATTTGAGTTTATTTTTCTAATTTTTGCACAGTAAAAAACAAAAGGGGTCTGGTTCCTGAAGTATCCATTTGATTCCGCTGCATTTAGGTGTCCGTTAGTCTGTTTGAAAAGAAAATTTCCACAGCTTGAGTTTTGGCCCATGGCTGTTATTAGTGGCACAGGTCTGCTGATTTCCTACAGGTCTGTGCAGAACTTCCTGCCCTACTAACTCTGTGCAGCTATTTTCTGTGGCAGTTCGTTCACTTAGATGAATTGCCCTTAAGCATGGCTGCTTGAAAGCAACAGCATTCAACTGAGCATGCTCTATGCCCTCGTCTGTTAAGTGTTAAAGGGAAACTCACTATTCAAACGTAGTCTGGGGATAATGTAAAGTCTGTGTCCCTGTGTGATGTCATCAGTCTGCGCCTAACAGGACGAGGAGCTTCCTTGTGCTGGAGGAACGGAGAGATGCTAAGAGTCTTTTCCTCTTTCATCTGCAGATTAACAACTGGAAATCAGAACATTCAGCCCCAAATCTCAAGTCCTGCTCCTGTAACAGCCCTTGAGCTGTTCTGCAAGAGGCAAACACTCAGCTCTTTCCCAGCTTGAGAAAGAGCCTCCCAATTCATTTCTAATCCTGAAAGCAGCAAAAGCAAAGAGGAAAATGCCTGCAGGAACTTCAGCTCAGGTAGGAGATTGCCTGCAACTTCCTGTCCTCTGTACAAACCCTGCTGCAGCTTTCTAACCTGGGACACTGCAGAGTTACAGGATCCTGAGCAGACCTGGGGTGCAAAAAAGCAATTTGGGACCCTCCTGAGTGTAAGGAGGGAGATCAGGCCCGCAAAGCCAGACTTTGTGTCCCAGGCTCTGTGTGTAACTGGTTTCTATTTGATATCCTGTTCCCTGTACATACCCGGATCAGTCCAGACTGCTGGATCCTGGAATGCCTCCCTTCCAGCAGATGGAGTCGGAGAAAAAAGCTGAAAGGCACCCCCTAGATATATCGGTGTGCCACCTGTGAGCTTTCAGTATTTGTGACTGTGAATTATTTACACCCAGAAAACTCTTTCTTTGCCCTGCACTGCCTCTCGCTGGATGTGATACAGAAGGGACTGAATGTGTTTCTGGTTTGTTTCAGGTCCCAATAACCTTTGAGGACATCGCTGTCTTTTTCTCCCAGGAGGAGTGGGAGGATTTAAAAAAATGGGAAAAGGAGCTTTATAAAGATGTGATGAAGGAGAATTATCAGATGCTCAGCTCACTAGGTAAGAAGGGACATTTTGTCTTTTTTTTTTTTTTTTTTTCAGAAAAACAGTTTTGGAAGGGAGAAGAACAGAATATTATTTGATTATAAATTGAGTGAAAGCCTTTGTTATTGCAGCTCACTATAATCCAGGTCTTTACTGTGATATTTTCCAACATAAAAGCTTGAGAGAGAGAGGAATGAAATCCTGGCCAGAAAGAGAGAATAAAAGAGGAGGGCAGAAAGCAAGAAGAAGCTTTAACTGGAAATGATAAAGTCACAAGAGAAAGATAGGGCTAGAAAGATGTGGAGGAGGATAGTGACAGGTCTGAAGGAGGAGGGAGAGAAAGATGGGTGAGAGGGACAGAACAGTGTTTGAGGAAAGAGTGAATGAATAGGAGAGGGATGAGAGAAATGCAGGGAGAAGGAGAGAATGAAGGGAATGTGAGAGAGGGCAGGAGGGAAGAGGAGGGTTTGATAGAGGACAGTAGAAAGGGTAAAGGGAAGGAGGAGAGAAAGAGAAACAGAATGTTGGGAATTTTTAGACAGGGAATGGTGAATAAAAAGGAAAATGTCATAATGTCTCTGTATCGCTCCGTGGTGAGACCGCACCTTGAATACTGTGTACAATTCTGGTCGCCACATCTCAAAATAGATATAGTTGCACTGGAGAAGGTACAGAGAAGGGCAACCAAAATGATAAGGGGAATGGAACAACTCCCCTATGAGGAAAGACTAGAGGAGAAGAGACGGCTGAGGGGGGATATGATAGAGGTGTTTAAAATCATGAGAGGTCTAGAACGGGTAGATGTGAATCGGTTAATTACACTTTCGGATAATAGAAAGACTAGGGGGCACTCCATGAAGTTAGCATGGGGCACATTTAAAACTAATCGGAGAAAGTTCTTTTTCACTCAACACACAATTAAGCTCTGGAATTTGTTGCCAGAGGATGTGGTTAGTGCAGTTAGTATAGCTGTGTTTAAAAAAGGTTTGGATAAGTTCTTGGAGGAGAAGTCCATTACCTGCTATTAATTAAGTGGACTTAGAAAATAGCCACTCCGATTTTCTCTGATTAGTCTTAAATGTGCTACTTGCTAACTTCATGAAATGCCCCCTCGTCCTTCTATTATTCGAAAGTGTAAATAACCGAGTCACATCTACTCGTTCAAGACCTCTCATGATTTTAAACACCTCTATCAAATCCCCCCTCAGCCGTCTCTTCTCCAAGCTGAAAAGTCCTAACCTCTTTAGTCTTTCCTCATAGGGGAGCTGTTCCATTCCCTTTATCATTTTGGTTGCCCTTCTCTGCACCTTCTCCATCGCAATTATATCTTTTTTGAGATGTGGCGACCAGAATTGAACACAGTATTCAAGGTGCGGTCTCACCATGGAGCGATACAGAGGCATTATGACATTTTCCGTTCTATTAACCATTCCCTTCCTAATAATTCCTAACATTCTATTTGCTTTTTTGATGCTGCAGCACACTGAGCCGACGATTTTAAAGTATTATCCACTATGATGCCTAGATCTTTTTCCTGGGTGGTAGCTCCTAATATGGAACCTAACATAGTGTAACTACAGCAAGGGTTATTTTTCCCTATATGCAACACCTTGCACTTGTCCACATTAAATTTCATCTGCCATTTGGATGCCCAATCTTCTAGTCTTGCAAGGTCCTCCTGAAATGTATCACAGTCTGCTTGTGATTTAACTACTCTGAATAATTGTGTATCATCCGCAAATTTGATAACCTCACTCGTCGTATTCCTTTCCAGATCATTTATATATATATTGAAAAGCACCGGTCCAAGTACAGATCCCTGAGGCACTCCACTGTTTACCCTTTTCCACTGAGAAAATTGACCATTTAATCCTACTCTCTGTTTCCTGTCTTTTAACCAGTTTGTAATCCACGAAAGGACATCGCCTCCTATCCCGTGACTTTTTAGTTTTCATAGAAGCCTCTCATGAGGGACTTTGTCAAACACCTTCTGAAAATCCAAATACACTACATCTACCGGTTCACCTTTATCCATATTTATTAACCCCTTCAAAAAAATGAAGCAGATTTGTTAAGCAAGACTTCCCTTTTGTAAATCCATGTTGACTGTGTCCCATTAAATCATGTCTTTTTATATGCTCTAAGATTTTGATCTTGAGAATAGTTTCCACTATTTTTCCCAGCACTGAAGTCAGGCTCACTGGTCTATAGTTACCCGGATCGCCCCTGGAGCCTTTTTTAAATATTGGGGTTATATTGGCCACCCTCCAGTCTTCAGGTACAATGGATGATTTTAATGATAGGTTACAAATTTTAACTAATAGATCAGAAATTTCATTTTTTAGTTCCTTCAGTACCCTAGGATGCATACCATCTGGTCCAGGTGACTTGCTACTCTTTAGTTTGTCAATCTGGCCTACTACATCCTCCAGGTTCACAGTGATTTCGTTCAGTTCGTCTGACTCATCACCCCTGAAAACCATCTCTGGAAATGGTATCTCCCCAACATCTTCATTAGTAAACACGGAGGGAAAGAATTCATTTAGTCTTTCTGCAATGGCCTTATCTTGCCTAAGAGCCCCTTTAACCCCTCTGTCATCTAATGGTCCAACCGACTCCCTCACAGGTTTCTTGCTTTGGATATATTTTAAAAAGTTTTTAATATGAGTTTTTGCCTCTATGGCCAACTTCATTTCAAATTCTCTCTTCGCCTGTCTTATCAATGTTTTACACTTACCTTGACAATGCTTATGTTTTATCCTATTTTCTTCAGATGGATCCTTCTTCCAATTTTTGAAGGATGTTTTTTTGGCTAAAATAGCCTCTTTCACCTCTCCTTTTAACCATGACGGTAATCGTTTTGCCTTCCTTCCACCTTTCTTAACGCGCGGAATACATATGGACTGTGCCTCTAGGATTGTATTTTTAAACAATGTCCAAGCCTGTTGAACACTTTTAACCTTTGCAGCTGCACCTTTCAGTTTTTTTCTAACTAATTTCCTCATTTTATCAAAGTTTCCCTTTTTAAAAATTAGAGTTAGAGCTGCAGATTTACTTATTGTCCCCCTTCCAGTTATTTGTTTAAATTTGATCACGTTATGATCACTGTTGCCAAATGGCCCCACCACCATTACTTCTCTCACCAAGTCCTGCGTTCCACTAAGAATTAAATCTAAAATAGCTCCCTCTCTTCTTGGTTCCTGAACCAATTGCTCCATGAAGCAGTCATTTACTACATCCAGGAACTTTATGTCTTTAGCAAGTCCTGATGTTACATTTACCCAGTCAATATTGGGATAATTGAAATCTCCCATTATTATTGCACTGCCAAATTAGTTTGCTTACCTTTGCTGAAGGATCTGTTGCTGAAGATGGTGCTCCTGGTGGCGATTTGTTCCGCACTGCGGGTCTCGGGATTGCGAGCCTGGTCTTCCTGGGACCAAATGTTTTGGTGATTTCATCAAGCACGGTCACACTTCAGCCGGTCTCGTCTTTCCTTCCTAAAGTGAATTCTTTTTTTTTTTTTCCATATCAGTCAAGCAATTTCCCTCCTGGCAGTTTCCTGGGAGGAGTTTGGGCCAAAGTACCGGTCTCTGCGGCGACTGGAGATGTGAAGGTTAAGTCCCGCGCTATTTGGAGGGTCCTACTGCCTGCTGCAAGTCAGACGATTGCCCTGGTTTGATGGTCCATGAACAGGGGAGGCAGCTTCTAAGCCGACCTTGATCGCTGGACATAGGACACCATTGTTTCGGATTATTTGTTTAGAGGCATAAAAGCCTCCTGAATTATTGTGTGCACGCTCCACCAGGGCGCGGTCAGCGTCCCGGGCGGGAGGTGCATGCTCTAGCGCCCGCTGACATTTACAGAGCGGCTACATAGTGGTCCCTGAATTCCTCTGTGAAGCATTATCGACTGGATGTGCTTGCGTGGGAGCCGGTTATCTGCTTATGGGGTGGGGGGAGTTTACAGGCAGGCCCTCGCTTCCTCCCACCCGGATGGTTGAAGCTTTGGTACTTCCCACTTGTAATGGCTGGGCTGGTGTAGCAGGACGAGATGGAAGGAGACATTTTCCAGCCTGCTAATTTATTTTCCATTATTCCTGCTCCACCGGTCCAAGACTCACCCGGGAAGCATGGCTGTGCACGTTGTCGGGCTGGCGTGGCTTAATTTCTGTTGAAGATCAGGTTTATTCCCACTTTTGCTCCCTTTGCTTTTTTACCTTTCCTTCTCGTGCTGTTGACAGGGAAACTTGGTTTTAGTTTTGAAATTTCAGTGCCTGTTATGGGTAGGGGGGTCTGACGGGAAGCTTTGTCAGAAAGACATTGGATTCCTTCTGCTAGCAGCACCTCCTAAGCAGTGGCTGTGATGTCACCCAGGAAGACAGTGCTGGTAGGGGGAATATTCCCTTGTCAGGGCTGGACTGGTGTAGCAGGACTAAAGGAAATGAAATTAGCAGGTAAGAAAACTTCTTCTCCATAAAACTTCTGTTTTACCACTCCCACCATCACTCTGAAGAGAGGACTGGCTGATTATTGATTACTAACTACCCAGAAGCTTGTTAATTTGAAATAAGTTTTCAAATTATGGAAAGAGTCATTCCCGTGTTGCTGCTTTTATTGATATTCTGGATTGTTTCGGTGAGCTCCAGGCAGGATACGTTTCCTGTTTCCTGCCTTCCTCTTACAAAACACAGCACCTCCCCAATCTATATCTTCTCCAGAAAGTAACCAGTAATATTGTGTGCTAAGCACTGGTGACTCTGGGAAACCTAATGCAGTGTTCTTATCCCAGGAACAGGCTCTCCGACCGTCACCCCTGATATTATATCCCACATTGAACGAGGGGAAGAGCCGTACATCAGGGATGAGCCGGAATCAGAGGAAGGAGGAACTGGGAGAAGCAGCTGCTCAGGTGAGTGCAGTAATAAGAGGGACCGGGGTAAAACTGCTGAGGTGAAGAGTGGAAGGAGCAGTGGGAACAGGTAACCCACGTGACAGAGTTTGTCTGGAAGGTGCACAAGGGACCCTGGAGAGTCACTAGTAATGGCTGCTATTTAGACCTGGCTGTGATGATAAAATTAAATTAGTAGCTGGGTCTGCCTGGCAGGCTGCAGATTGTGTAATAACCACAAGTCCTATTAGAAATGCAGGCAGTTACATAACTTGGTCTGTCAGGCAGGCTATGCAGAGGATCTAGGAGGCCAGATAATTTGGGCAACCACACTCATAAGGCTGGTTATTAAAATTATTACAGAGTTTTGGAGTTGGACATGAGAAAGGTCTGTGCTGGAGGGAACTGAGTGGGATCTTGTGTACTGTTCTACCCAAGATGGTAGAGAAGAAATGAAGAAACAAAAAACTCCTGTCCTGGATGAGAAGAAACCTTGCAGGGATTCCTGCTCTGTGGCTGGCAGCTGGGATTTATCCTCAGCAGTGTGACTAGAATAACTGGGCAGAGAGGATGCTCTTTTTCTGCCATCTTCAGTTAATTTACTACAAAACTGCAGAGACTCCTTTACAGCTCCTCTTGAGATCTTTCTAAACACTCAGATGGTTTATTTTATGAACAGCAATATACCTTGGAAGGGTCAGGATTTCAACCAGAGACTCGGGGATTTTGCATCAATTGCAAGGTCTCCAGGGAAACCATAGAAAGCTCCAGGCCTGACTGTATTCAGCTCCAGTCACTCCTGTTCCTGAGAAAAGATAAATGAGGTTAATAAAGATTCTCCGGACGTCACGAAAGACGGAAGCAATCGGGTAGAGCTCCGCGGCCCCGCTCCCCGAACTTGCTTAAAAATATCTGCTCTCCCTCGTCAAAACGCAATTGTGCCACTAAAAGAGGCTCCTAACAGTGCTGGATACCAGCCCACGAAGTTGCCTGCCGGTCGGGTGAAAGCGAGCGCTGCGCCCCTGCTTCGCGGATCTGCTGGGAGAACAAAGTAAGATGGCGGGGGTTCTCCTCCCTTAAGCGTCGGGCCGTGTGGGTCTGGAGGCTCCCTAAAAGACTTGCTCCCTTGTTGATCCTGGCCCCAACTGATCCCGGCACCCCCCCCCAAATAGCGGCAGTCCCATTGTGAAGCGGCGCTGGGCATGCGAAATCGCAGCGGACGCTGCGCCAGCGATCGCAGCACATACCGCGTGTAGTGAAACAAAAAATGGCCACGACTCCTACCAGCGAAAATGTGACCTCCTTCACAGATGAGGCCTTAAATTAGATTTCTCAATGAGTCACGGCAGCCTTGGAGGGTAGGCTTATGAAACTGCAGACCTCCATAGAAGACATTAAAGCAGTCATGGAAGGTCAGTCTAAATGCCTGGACACGGCAGAGGCCACCATCTCAGATCTTGGAGATCGGGTTTCTGATCGGAGAGACAAGTGGAGGAACTGCGTACCAAGCAACGTGACCTCCTGAGCCAGATGGAAGAACAAGAAGACCGAGGACGGAGGAACAATCTGAAAATCATTGGCCTGCCAGAGCCAGTGAGAAATGGGGACCTGCGCAACTTTTTATTGAGAAGTGGCTCCCGGAACAGGTTGGGCTGGATTTAGCGGAGGAACGCTTATAATGTGAACAAATTCATAGGATGGGCCCTCCCCGCGAAGGAAATGGCAGACCTAGGCCTGTGATGGCACGCATCTTACACTGGGAGCATAAAACGAAATTGATGTGGGCCTTTCGTCAGAAGGCAGTGGTGGAGTACCAGAATAGCCACATTATGCTGTTCAATGATTTCTCCGCAGGCACTGCAGCACAACGGAAATTATTATTGCCGGCCTGTACGGAACTTCATAAGCGGGGCATTCAATTCGCATTGCTGTATCCTGCAAAGCTACGCATGCATCGTGATAATAAAGTATTGTTTTTCACTTCCAAGGAGGCAGCTGACAGCTTCCTTCAAACTCTACCACGGCGCGAAGAGGAGTGAGTCAAGAATGCTTTGCATACAGGTATGAACCAGATCATGGGCTGTACCCAAGCTCTCCTAAACTGAACGAGAAAGTGAAAGGCCGGTTTATAACACATCCTTCTTAAACCACTTCTCTTCTGGCACCCGAACATTCAGCTGGTAATGTTTGGTTGAAAGTGTGTAGTGATGACCAAGTCGTTGTCTGACAAATCTCCTGCAGAGAAATCAAGAAGCCACTTGTTCCTTAGAGTGCGCATGTTACTACTCCAGAATCGGATGTCCTTTACAAATGTACGCCAGTACAATTGCTTCCTTCAGTCACCTTGCAGTAGTTGCCTTGGAAGCTGTATCACCTTTCTTTGCTCTACTAAAAAGAACAAAAAGGTGATCAAATCTCCTGTACTCATTGGTCACTACAAATGTCCAACAAATGTGGCTCTCTTGCATGCGGGTCCCTGGAATCCAAATACCTAAACCGAGGCAACTCTATCAAGTGATCAAGGTGGAAAGCGACCACCTTGGGCAAAAAAGGCACCATGCTCAGTGACGCACCATCCACAGTGAACTGAAGAAAGGGATCCCGACACGACAGGGCCTGACATTCCGAGATCTTTCTGTCTGAGAAAATCGCTTCCAAGAAGATGACCTTCAGAGTAAGATCTTTCAGTGATGTCTGTCTCAGTGGCTCAAACGGAGAACCATAGAGTACCCATAGCACCAAATTGAGGTTCCAGGAGGGACACAATTTTCTTACAAGAGGACTTAGTGTTTTACCCCCCTCCCCCACCAAGAAAATGGACAACATCCAGATGCAACGCTAAAGACACACCAAGCACTTTCTCCCTAAAACAGCCTAAGGGTGCTACCTGAACTCTAAAGGAATTATACATGGCCCCTTTTTGTACTCCCTTCTGCAAGAAAGCAAATATATGCATCCCTGATGACAAAGTAGATTCTCTGATTCCTTGAGACACCATGACTCAAAATACCCTCCACACTCTGACATCAGCCAGGGAGGTTGAGGGTCTCCTAGCCCTTAGCAATGTTGCAATAACCACTTCTGAATATCCTTTTTTCCTTAATCAATCCCTGTCAAAACCCAGGCCATGAGAAGTGACATCATCCCAACAGCATGGTCGCTTGAATCGATAGCTCCTCTCCCACCTAACCTAATCTAAGCTCTGTCGGTATCATCGGGGCTAATTTTTCATCCTGGGGTGCACCAGAGTATAGCGGTTTTATCAGAGATGTCAAATCGGAAGAAATCGTTGGATTTAAAGACTTTCTCTTATGAGCCGGGAGGCTCCAGATTTGCGGCCCTGAGTGAGGTACCCGAGCCGGGTGATCTAGTTATGGCAGACAGCTCCACGCGGTCTGAGTCGGAAGGTAAAGATGCTATGCCAGTTGAAATGGAGGCCGGACGGTCGGGGACGATAAGGGAGCCAACCAAAGAGGATTTTAAAAAGTGGTTCCACAAAATACAAAGAGACATAAAATCCATTAAAACGGATATGCAGGAGGCACTGACGGAGTTTCGAGCAGAGCTGGGAGATTATGGCCGGCGGGTTGAAGATGTTGAAAATATAGTAGAGGGGCAAGTTGTGGAGGTTTCCCGTGTCTGATCGGACCTGAATGATTTACAAGCAGCTAACAGGGAGATATTACTTAAACTAGAAGATCTGGAAAACAAATCAAGGCACGCAAATATCAGAATTCGGGGAATACCCGAAACTGAAAGCTACAAAGACGTTGGCCTGGTAGTGCAAAATATATGTCGGGAAGTGCTAAAGGGCAGCTCAGATCAACGGGCTCCTATTGATGGCGAAATTATACTGGATCGAGCACATAGAGTGCTGAGAGCCCCAAAAGCGAATGTTCCCAGAGACATAATAGCGTGCCTGCATAGCTATCGCCTCAAGGAAGCAATCATGCAAAAAGCGCACAAGATGGATTCCATTAAGTGGGATGATCAGACTATCGCTATCTATAATGACCTGGTGGTTACGCTTCAGAAAAGGAGAAACTTACAATCAGTGACTGCGCTACTTAGAAGAGAAAATTTGAAGTAGCAGTGGACATATTCGACTGGTCTGGCTTTTACGAAAGAGGGCACCACACACCACATCAACTCGGCAGTGGAGGCAGCCTCGGTCTTGGCGGGAGCAGGATTGACCCTTCCAGACGGGGAGATAGGCTTTCAGAAGCCTGCCGGAGTGGAGCGCCCCAGATGGCAACGGGTGGGGAAGTCGGGGCTCTAGACTGCGACATAAATCAACAGAACAAAATGGATCATCGGAGAGCGTGGACTGAGATTGCAGAGTCTAGCGTGGACTGCTTTAATTCTCTATGGGATTAAGACAGATCAGGAGTGCCTTCTGTGCTATACAAAGGCTATGAACTGAGTTCTATTTGGTGATTTCAAAACCCAGGCCGTGAGACAAAAGCATTCTGCCTGATCCGAGACAATGGGGCCCTGATTTAGTAAGCCTTGAAGTTGGCTCAGCCTGTCCATCACAAGATTTTCAAGATCCGCAAACCACGGCTGACATGGCCACTTCAGAGCTATGAGAATTACCTTCCCCGGATGTCTCTGGATCTACCATAACACCCTTCCTATCAGGGCCCATGGAGGGAAGACATACAACAGGATCCCCATTGGCTATGGAAGCACCAAAGCGTCCAACCCTTCTGCTCCGACCTCATGCCTTTGACTCAAGAAGCAGCCCACCTTGGCATTCTGTCTTGGCGCCATCAAGTCCAGTTGAGGACAGCCCCACCTGGCCCAAATGAGAGCCAATGTTTCTGTCGACAGCTTCCATCCCCTGGTGTCAGTACATGCTGGCTGAGAAAAACTGCCTGTACATTGGCAACATCCCATGTGGCTAGGGTGGACAGAGTCACCAGGTGTTACTCTGCCCAACTGAAGAGCTTTTGGCCCTCCTGGGACACCACCCAACTCCTTAGCGATTGATGTATATCACCATTGTTGCTTTGTCAGAGAAAACCCAAACAGCTCGACCATGCAACTTCAGCAAAAAGGAAAGCAGTACCATGCCCTCATCTCCAACTGATGGATAGACCATGATGTCTTTGATCACAGACAATGAGCCACCTGTTCTTGATAAATGGCTCCCTAGCCCTTCAGACTGGCATCTGTGGACACTATCACACAAACTGCTACAACCAAGTCCATTTCTTGTTCTAAATTGGACTGAGAGAACCACCATGAGAGACTGGATCTGGCTTCCCGCTTAAAGAGTCAATGGGAGATGGAACTCCTCCAACTGTGGATTCTAGTGAGCTAAAAGCACCTTCTGATGTGGTCTCATGTGTGCAAAGGCCCAAGGATCTAGATCTAACATAGTTGCCATACAACTTAGTACCTGCAAATAATCCCACACTCTGGGAACCAAAAGCCGCAAGATGCAATGGATCTGCGCTTGTAGCTTGGTCATCCTGTCCACCATAAGAAATACTTTATTTAACTTGATATCAAAGCGGACACCCGAATTCTCCAATGTCTGAGTTGAAACCAGTGTGCTCTTTGCTAGGCTCACCACCCAGTTTAGGGATCATAGTCTCTGCACAACCTTCTATATGTCCTGCTGACATTGTACCTCTGACTTTGCCTGAATAAGCTAGTTGTCAAGGTAAGGGTGAACTTGGACACCTTCTTTTGCAATGCCGCTTCTACCACCACCATCACCTTGATGAATGTCCGTGGTTTCATCGCCAACAAAATGGGAGCATTTGGAACTGAAAATGCTCTCCCAGGACCATGAACCTCAAGAACCTTTAATGATCTGCCCTGATAGGTATGTGCAGATAAGCTTCTCTTAAGCCCAGCGACACCAGGAATTCCCCCTTGCGCACCACTGTTATCACCGATCAGAGTCTCTATCCTGAAACACAGGATCTTGAGAGCCACATTCACCTTCTTCAGATCCAGAATGGGCAAATAGGTTGCTTCCTTCTTTGGAACAACAAAGTAGATGGTATACCTTCCTTTTGCCCCGTTCCCATGGGAGAATGGGGATTATCATGTCCAGAAGCTAAAGCAAATCCAAAGTGGCCCGAACCATATGCCTTTTGAATCATAGAAACGTTGGCAGAAAATTACCAAATGGTCCATCCAGTCTGCCTAGGAAGTTTATGATAATATTAGCCACGCTGTGCAGGTTACCCTGATGCTTATCAGTTTCCCAAACCGTAAACGTCAGCGTCCTTGTTGGTTACTGTCTGAATCCAATTCCCTGTTACCCCTTGCCGTTGAATCAGAGAGCAATGATGGAGTTGTAATAACAGTATGTAGACTTATTGGTTAAGGGTAGTAACTGCCGCACTAGCAAGCTAATCCCATGAACTCTTTTAACTCAAGAGGCACAATGGAAAACCATAAATGCCTCTCAAACTGGACGAGCATATTCTAAAACTTAGCCATCTCTTATCATCTCTTTAACCCACTGATTCATGGTGATCTTGGTCCATTCCTTGTAGAAGAGAACTAACCTTCCTCCTACCACTTCCATTGAAGAGTGGACCGCCCTTGCTTTGTTGTTTGGGCTTGCTCCCACTGGCTCTCTGAATGGTGCTATCATGCCCTGGCCTATGTGATCCCTGAAAGTACTGCTGCTTGCTCGAGTTTTACCTCTGAGACGAAGAGAAACCCCTGTTGGGCAGATATCTTCTGGAATCTTGGAAACAAGATTGTGACGGAAAACTTCTCACCCCCACCTCCGTGGCTTATCTTCAAGCAATTTAAGCCCTTTTGATTCTCCCAGATGTTTCACAAGCAGTTCTAGGTCTTTACCAAACAGCTTGGCCTTTAAATGGGAGATTACTGAGCTGAGACTTATACCAGACATTCGCCGACCAGTTCCATAGCCCACAAGCGCTTGCGGGCCAAAAGCCAAGATCATAATCCTCACAGAAGTACGAATCAAGTCTTGCAGTGCCTTCTGCTACATAGGTCACCTCCACCTCTAGGCGCTCAGCCTACTTAGTGGAGGCTGAGGATACTGTGCCCTTCACCTGCAACCGCTAAACCTGCATAAAGCTACTGCAGACCACAGCCCAGATGCCCAAGGCCAACACCTCAAACAACCTCTTGAGCTGGATTTACAACCTCTTGATCTTGTGCATCATTCAACTGCTGACCCTAGCCACTGGAATGGTGGGTGTCATGTTCATGGCAGAGATGGATACATCTACCTTGGGTAGCATCAGAAGTTCCAAGGCATTCTCATGCAAGGCGTATAGCTTGGACATAGCTTTTCCCACCTTTTAGCGCACCTCAGGGATATCCCCACTCTCAAACCACTAATTTCTTCACCGGCCTATGAAAAGGAAAAGCAATGCTGGCCCTCACAGACCCTCCATGATAAGGTCTACTCCCTTGTGTTCAGATTCCTCCTGGTGGGACCTTAATCTCCAGTTCGTGCAACAATGTGGGATCAGGAGTCTTAATTCATCCTTTCTGAATAGTCTGACCACTTTGGGATCATCCCCCCTCAGCCACGGGAACATCCTCCGGGTCCAAGACATCCTAATCCATATATTCATCCGGGGATGCTCCCGCCAGATCTTCTGCTCTGTCGGAGTCACCAGACACCCTCTGAACTGCTCTCTGACCACCCTTTGAGGCAAGCAGATGGACAATTCCTTCTGACCTCCCCCTGCAAGTTCTGTTTACCTACTTTTGCCTGACTCTGGGCTCCCTGTGGATGGGCTCGCTTGTTTGCCCCTCCCTTCTTCTCTAGATAAGCTTTGTGAAAAAAGGAGCACCAAAATCCTTGGAAAAATCCTCAGACTCATCTGACCTGCTCTCCATGTTCTCCACTGCCATTCCTGCACTGCCCCTATAGCCCCCTGAGTCATGTTGAGCTGGGGATAACAGAGGAAAGGAAATCACAACCCTCTCCTGCCTCAGCCTGCTCATCTGCAAATGCAGGTAAAATGGCCGCTGTTCCCATATCTTTGGAGAGGCTAGGTCTGCCTACACTCGATGACCAGGTCACTCTCCTACTGTTTCTGTCTGCCACTGGCTGCTGCAGAACTGCCCTTCAATCCCCGCCCTCCCTAAGAGGCACACCTGCTGCACCCTGCCCGACACGGTAAGCCGTGAAGCGCAGGTATCCACATGCCCTGCAACTGTTCCTGCAGTCTGCAGACATCACCATTTTGAGCGTGCCTTATCCCAGACTCGTGCCGTGCATGCTGCCACTTCTAACTTTCAATCCCCCCAATTGAATGCAGGCAGAGCCACCTCAGGGCTACTGACACTCTGCCTGCCCTGTCCTACCCTACTCTGCTAACTCCAGGTAGCAATTTAGATTGACATTTTTTTTTCTTCTTCTTTTTTTTTTTTTTTTTTAATCACCAGATTGTGGGTTTTACACTTCTACCATTTGCTGGAAACAGAGAAATACTGAGTGACTGCAGGTAGCAGGGTCAGTGAAAGATTTTGATCTCTGCCTCCATCTGCTGGTAAGGATGGAAAACCCATGTGTCTGGACTGATCTGGGGTATGAACAGGAAGTCTCAATATTGGGGAGGTTGTGAGCACCAGATCTGTTTGTGGTCCTTGAGAATAGCTGCTCTGAAATCTATCCATGCTGAGAAAAACTTGACCATTGTCACTGTGAGACTTGCACACATTGAGTAATGTCTGTTCTTTATTTTCTTATCTAGAGATCGATGAGTCCAAGAAAGGACACGAGGAAACACATCCTGAGGAAGTGACTAAAACTGTATCTGAGCAAGATGGAGGGGATACCTGGTCATATTTTCACTGGGAGAAAAACTACTGGACTCAGTATAAACCAGAGGAAGGACTGAGAAACCCATCAGGAGACTCCACTGAGAATGTGACTCCCTGTGAGCAAAATACCAATGATACCCACAGTATGGAGCACCAGACAATAGTACAACAGTCTGTTTGTAATGAATGTGGAGATTTCTACATTGATCAGAGATCTCTAAAGTCACAGGATGGATTTCGTGGAGGAGAGAGACCACATACATGTACAGACTGTGGCAAGAACTTCAGTCAGAAGAACCCAGTTCCAGTAAATGAGAAAATCCACACTAACTACAATAGACCACTTCTCTGTAGTGAAGATGGGAAATGCATCCTTCGCAATACAGACCTGGTAATGCCTAAGGGAAGCCACACAGAAGAGAGGCCATTGCCATACCATGAATGTGGGAAAACTGTTATTCGGAAAGGAAGACTTTTGATGCACCAGAGTATCCATTCAGGACAGAAATCCTTCTCTTGCAAAGAATGTACGAAGTGTTTCAGTAAGAAAAGAGGTCTTATTCGGCACCTACGAATACATACTGGGGAAAGATCCTTTCCATGCACTGAATGTGGGAAAAGCTTCACACAGAAAGGAGCGCTTACACAACACCTGACATTGCATGCTGGAAAGAGACCCTCTACATGCACTGAATATGGGAAAAGCTTCATGGAAAAGGGTTGGCTTACAGAACACCTGAAAATTCACACCGGAGAGAGACCTTTTCCATGTGCTGAATGTGGGAAAAGCTTCAGGAAGAAGGGATGGCTTTCAGAACACCTGAGAATTCATGCTGGAGAGAAACCTTTTTCATGCACTGAATGTGGAAAAAACTTCATGGAGAAGGAATGGCTTACAGAACACCTGAGAATTCACACTGCAGAGAGATCCTTTCTATGCACTGAATGTGGGAAAAGCTTCAGGAAGAAGGGAGGGCTTACAGAACATCTGAGAATTCACACTGGAGAGAGACCCTTTACATGCACTGAATGTGGGAAAAGCTTCAGGGAGAGGGGATGGCTTACAGAACACCTGAGAATTCACACTGGAGAGAGACCTTTTCCATGCACTGAATGTGGGAAAAGCTTCAGTCAGAGGGGAAGTCTCAGAATTCACTTGAGAATTCACACTGGAGAGAGACCCTTTATATGCACTGAATGTGGGAAAAGCTTCAGGAAGAAGGGAGGGCTTACACGACACCTGAGAATTCATACTGGAGAGAAACATTATTCATGCGCTGAATGTGGTAAAAGCTTTATTCAGAAGGGGAATCTTTTGACACACCAGAGAACCCATAAAGAAGGGAAGCCCTTTCCATGCATGGACTGTGAGAAATTCTTTATCAAGATGAAGGATCTTCTGATACACATGAGAAGCCACATAGGAGAGAGACCCTTTACATGCACTGAATGTGGGAAAAGCTATATTCATAAGGGGAGCCTTCTGATGCACCAGAGAACCCATGAAGGAGATAAGCCCTTTCTGTGCAGGGAATGTGGGAAAAACTTTAGTTTGAAGGAAGATATTCTAGATCACCTAAGAGAGCACTGGTGATCTGAGAGGTGGAGAATAAATGAACAAAGTAAAATTTTATAGTGAAGACTTGCTGAGAGGCTTATGTGGTGATCTCATTGTATAACATCTTGGTCAGATGTCAGCAGTGTGACTGCTGCTATTTAAATATGAAAAAAAGCAAAATGATGGCTTCACCGCTAAATTCTGTAAAGGTTTCCAAGCAGAGGTGATCCCACCCTTGCTGAATATGTTTAACTCGTTGAGGGAGGAAGGATCAATATACCCCGAATCAAACTTGGCTGGTATAACAATTTTGGAAAAGAGTGGGCAGGATCCCACACAGTGTGGCTCCTACTGTCCCATCTCTCTGATGAATATTGACCTCAAACTTCTGGCCAAAATCTTGGGCACAAGGCTGGCGCTAGTAGCCCCACCTCTGATCCATGAGGATCAATCAGGGTTTGTTCCAGGAGAGTCCTGGAGATAATTTGGCAAGCAAAAAAGGTAGCGGTACCGTTGGTACTATTAGGTGTTGATGCTGAAAAGGCCTTCAACAGGGTACATTGGCCATACTTGTTTAAAGTTCTTGACAAATTTAAATTAGGTTCCCATTTCATTAAATGGATGCAGCGATTATATGAAAATCCATGGGGGAGCCTAAAGGTCAATGGCGAATATGTGGCTCCATTCCCAGTAAAGAGGGGTACCAGGCAAGGGTGCCCTCTGTCATCGCTTCTTTTTGCTCTCTCCCTCGAACCATTTGCAACAAGGGTAAGGGTGAATCCAGAAGTTCGGGGTCTAGTGAGGGAATCTAATGACTACAAGATTTCTATGTTTGCGGATGACCTTTTATTCACAATCACAAAACCCGAAGGTTCCTTGCCTCTCTTATTGCAGGACCTGAGGGACTTTGGGGGGGAGTCTCAGGCTTTAAAGTTAATGAAGATAAATCGAAGCTTCTCAATATATCAGTGGAATCGAACCACTTTGATGATATTTGTAATGAAAAAAGTTTATCAAGGGCACCAGGAAAGACAGAGACAGTGCATTTCTCATGAACAAAAGCCTTTATTTCTTATGCGCATAAGGAAGTCAGCTCCTAAGCCTTTGGGAGACTGACTTGGTTAGATATTGGAATGACTAGTCTTAAATGCAGTTTTGCCCTAGTAATTAAAACAACATTCCTTTGATTTAAGGTCACAAGGTGAAAGGAAACATTTGCTTACATCAAAGAGCTCTGGGAAACTAACTAACCTTGGAGGCAGGCATATTTTATAATGCTTCATTGTGGGCCTAAAACCGCAAAGAGATACACTATTTCTTCTGTTATCTAAACGTGGGACAGTTTCTGAGAGGGCCTCAAACAATCCCAGCAATGCCTCCTGGAATTTCACTAAACAAATGTGTACCATAAATTTTATTATCACAGTCCCTCCTTTAAGTCCAGGGGGCAATGCTTATCTTAAATGCTTACTATATTTTCACTCATAGTGCATACAAAATACATCCCAGGAGGGGTTTTCTGTGTCAGTATAGTGAGAAGGGTATGTCAGTAAATTATCTATAGCTTGCACGTGATTTCTAATACTACCATCATTATTAATATAGGAACAACAAGAGGAATTTAATAAATTGACAAACTCCTCCTTTGTCAGCAAGCAACATGTCTAGCGCCATACGATTATCTAAAACTACTTTTTTAAGAGACTTGATTTCTAATTGCATTAGTCCCATAATATCTTTTGTCTTGTTCATTGTGATTTTCACAGTGGAAGAAAGATTTTTTAAAGCACTTTCAAGTTCAAAACTCTTAAACCAGGAAAAACAGTCCTCAAAATACGATGAAAGGATCACTGTCCGTCTGGAAATCGAATAGGTGACCTGCGCCTTCTCTTAGCAGCAAATCAGTTCTGACGATGTTTGTTGAAAGAAAACAATGGTACAATGTATCCAAAGGAAAACTGAGTAGTAATATTAAGGAAATAGTCTTTACTGCTCCCCATGGTGCAAAGAACCATAGTCCTGAGGTATTATAAACTGATAGTCTTCTGTCATTCACTTTTACCTCAGAGGTGATGAAGTAACTTTTTGATATGTTCCCCCAAGTTACAACAGGAAGGCCCAGCACAGAGCAGCCTTGCTCTTCAATATAAGTCTTGGCAAGCAGAAACATGGGAGAAGGGGTGTACTCATCATGAGTATAGTTCCCAGCTTAGTTTTTAGTCTGCCATTGAAGTTCTCTATAAGGGCAGAGGCTTGAGGTCTGTAAGGGGTGTGGAACCTGAAAGAGATGCTTAACACACAACTATGTCATTCACAAAGTATGTCCCCTGATCACTATCAATTGATTCTGGGATTCCATATCTTGGAATAAATTCTTTCAGTAAAATCTTAAGTACAGAGATTGCATCAGCTTTTACTACTGGAAAAGCTTCTCCCCATCCTGAGAAGCTGCAAATCACTGTTAGTACATACTTGTAAAGCAATTCGATAAAATCAACCGGGATTTGCAAGAAAGGATTCAGAGGGCGCATTAGGTGTGTAGGAGTGATGATCAAATCCTTGGAGGCCTTGTACAAATTACATTGCATACACTGAGAACATATGGCAATAGCCAGGGCCATGACTGCTGAAACCATTCCCCACCAGTGGTGAAAGAACATAATCGCTAATGCTGCAGGAACTGCATGAGAAGCCTGATGAAGAGAAAGTAAAATATGGGGCAGTATATGTCGGGGGGGCCACTACTTCGTTATTTGGGCCGAATCATATTTGATCTTGTTCCTGATTTTGGATAGTGGCCCCTCCTTTTGCCCACAACTTCCAATAATCCTTATCTTGCGCCTGCCACTGAATCAAAGTTTTAATATTAAAGTCTTTGTTTTCTCTATGTGTTTTAGCAAAGGGTATCCTGCAGTTCCCACAGTATTGTTAGTCAGAGCTACATGCTTGGCTGTTTTATCTTGCCAAGTTATTCCTTTTGGCTACAGTTGAATCTTCCTTGCTATGCCCTGCACATTTAACTACTGCCAGCGCAAGAGGCAACAAGATAGCTTCTAGCAAAACTTTAACAAAGGACCCATTCTTAATCATTTCTCCATTTGCTGTTAAAAATCCTCTCATTTTCCATAATGCCCCATAAGTGAGACATAATCCCTTTCCTCTGGTGAGAGGTCCAGCTTCTAGCACTTCCCACTGGATACATACAGCATATCCAATCTGCAGCGAGCTGTATCATCATGGAGAGCAGAGCTATCTACAAAATAAACTGCGTCAGCATTAGAAAGAGGGATATTTTTTTAAGCCTTCCCGGGGCTGCAATTCATACTCCATAAGTACTGCACAATCATGGTTTGGAATCTCTAAATCAATTATTTCTAATAACAAGGTAGCAGGGGTGAGAGCAGAACAGTGATGAAAGATAATATTCCTTGACTGTAAAAGAAGTTCATACTTTGTCATGCATTCCAATGTTATTATCGGAGTCTTTGCAT
Source organism: Rhinatrema bivittatum (assembly GCF_901001135.1). Taxonomy (NCBI): domain Eukaryota; kingdom Metazoa; phylum Chordata; class Amphibia; order Gymnophiona; family Rhinatrematidae; genus Rhinatrema; species Rhinatrema bivittatum. The sequence goes on along the minus strand of NC_042616.1, from coordinate 36,055,058 downwards.
TATGTAAAACTGTGAACAAAGCGTAATATCTTATCTATAATTGACACATTTGAAGTTTACCTTTTAATACTGTAAGACCTAATGTCTGCAGGAAATACATCTCTACTTCAATATGGCCTAGGCAAAATTGGGTGAGACAATACAAAAAGAACATTAACAAACTAAAGTATCTTAACTTTCTGGAATAACTGTCAGGTGAGGTGGAATGCATGGGACTATAAACTAAAGGCCGGATTTTAAAAAATTGCTCGAGCGCGTACTTTTGTTCGCGCAGCAGGCGCAAACAAAAGTAAGCTGGATTTTATAAGATACGTGCGTAGCCTATAAAATCCGGGGTCGGCGTGCGCAAGGGGGTGCACATTTGTGCAACCTGCGCGCGCTGAGCTCAGCGCACGCTGCCTGTTCCCTCCGAGGCCGCTCCGATTTAGGAGCGGCCTCGGAGGGAACTTTCCTTCGCCCTCCTCCCACCTTCCCCTCCCTTCTCCTACCTAACCCACCCCCCCGGCCCTATCTAAACCCCCCCTTACCTTTGTTGCATGATTTACGCCTGCTAAAAGGCCCGGAGGCCTCAACCATGCCCCCGGGCCGGCACCACGCCCCCAGACCCGCCCCCAAAACGCTGCATCATTTCGGGAACGCCCCCGACACGCCCCCTCTCCGCCCCTTTTATGAAGCCCCGGGACTTACGCGCGTCCCAGGGCTCTGCACGCGCCGGCGGCCTATGCAAAATAGGCGCGCCGGCGCGCAGGGCATTTAAAATCCGCACCTAAATGTTGTAAGTCATGGTTAATTCTGAATCCTCATTTTTATGTGATTAACTCGAGTCACAGACACTACATTACCACGCCATGGTGTATTCTTCTAATGCTAACTTAGTTGGCAGTTTATTAAATCTTCAACTCTTTTACTCTTTTCTTTCGTATACAAATCACTATAATGGCAAATATTAAGAAACGTGGGACAGTTTCTGAGAGGGCCTCAAACAATCCCAGCAATGCCTCCTGGAATTTCACTAAACAAATGTGTACCATAAATGTTATTATCACATATTGCACGCATTCTCACTTTCTGTGTTGCGAGAGACTGGGTGAAATATCTCGGCGTCAAAATTGGACCGGAATATCAGGATTTATTCCGACTAAATTATGAACCACTGTTTTGCAATGTCCAAAGTAACTTGACCCGCTGGGATAGGGGGTTATTCTCTTGGTTTGGGAGAATAGCAATAGTGAAGATGAATGTATTGCCCCATCTTAGCTTTCTCTTTCAAACATTCACGATACCGGTGCTGGACATCACTTTGACCCGCTGGTAGCACAAGTTGTTTAGATTTATCTGGAAGCGGAGACCTCCCAGAGTGGGGCGTGCCACCCTATTTCAAAAGAAACTCCAAGGTGGCCTTCAGGTGCCTAATTGAATATGGTATTTTGGAGCCTCACAGTTGAGCGCGATCCTTCATTGTCATTCGTGGGACCTACTCAAACCATGGGCCAGATGTTAGCGCTCACCCCGCCAGGAGGGCGGAATGAGCGATCTGATAGCGATCAGCTCCTCCCGAGGGGAGGAGTTGGCAATCTGATAGGCTTGGCTCCTGTAGGAGGAGAGGTTAGCAATCTGTTAGTGCTCTGCTCCCCCAGAAGGGAGGAGTTGGCAAAGTATTATGCTTTGTTCCTGTAGAAAGATGAGCCAGCAACCTGTATGATCCTCATGGGTCCGATGTGGGTTGGCTCCCACAGAGTGGCAGATGATGATACCACTCTATTTTTGTAAGGAGTAACACTTAGTAGAAATAGTGAATCCCTGGGCCGATGGTAGATGACAGTGCCCTCAAGTGGAGATCCTGAGAGGGACCACCGGCTAGGCTGGAGTATTGAGACAAACACACAGATAGTTCTTTATTAGACTAGAAGTAGAACCACCTTAGGTGGCAGTAGTGAGCTGCTGTGCCTGGCAGGGCTGAAGTCCTTCAGATACTGGAATTACGATCTCTGAGTTGCTGAGCTGTAAGGAGAGACTATAGGTAATGAGTAGACAGGATATGCTGGACATATAACCAGTGGTAGATGATACACTTACACTTGTAGATATCTGTAATGTCTTCTTAAGCAACAGAGAGTCTTCAGTATTCAGGAACAGGAGCCGCAGGCGAATACTGGTTCCTGTAGGCAGTCTGAAATAGAACTCACAATAACTGTGTATGGGATGGCTTCTGGAATAGAAGAGAGGCTAGGAGAGATTTAGGAACATAGGCCCTAGTGGAGCGAGTGCCGGTTCCTATCTGTAATTCTGTAATAGTAATCCATAAGATATAGGTATGCGATATCTTCTGAGGAAGAAGAGAGTCTGAGAAAGGTATTAGGAACATAGGCCCTCGTGGAGCGAGTACCGGTTCCTATCTGCAATGGTAACTCAGGATCTCCGTACCTGCGATAAAATCTTAGACCAGGGGTCGGGAACCTTTTTGGCTGAGAGAGCCATGAACGCCACATATTTTAAAATGTAATTCCGTGAGAGCCATACTAACTACAACCCCCCACCCTCCTGAACCCCCCCCCCCCCAAGACCTACCAAATTAATTTACTACAACCCCCTACTCTCCTGACGCCCCCAAGACCTGCCAAATTAATTTACTACAACTCCCCATCCTCCTAATCCCCCCCCCCCAAGACCTGCCAAAAGTCCCTTGTGGTCCAGCGGGGGTCCAGGGCTCGCAGACAAATCTTTAATAAAAAAGTAAAAATCTAACAAACCCCCCCACCCTCCTGACCCCCCCAAGACCTGCCAAAAGTCCCTGGTGGTCCAGCGGGGGTCCAGGAGCGGTCCGGGAGCGATCTCCTGGACTTGGGCTGTCGGCTGCCAGTAGTCAAAATGGCGCCGACGGCCCTTTGCCCTCACTATGTCACTGGGGTCAACCAATGGCAGCGGTAGCCCCTGTGACATAGTGAGGGCAAAGGGCTGTCGGCGCCATTTTGACTACTGGCAGCCGACAGCCCAAGTCCAGGAGATCGCTCCTGGACCCCCGCTGGACCACCAGGGACTTTTGGCAGGTCTTGGGGGGGGGTGGGGTCAGGAGGGTGGGGGGGTTGTAGAAAATTAATTTTGGAGGTCTTGGGGGGCGTCAGGAGGGTGGGGGATTTTGGTAGATTTTTACTTTTTTATTAAAGATTTGTCTGCGAGCCAGATGCAGCCATCAAAAGAGCCATATCTGGCTCGTGAGCCATAGGTTCCCGACCCCTGTCTTAGACTGAAGGGAGTCTTAGAGATTAGGAACATGGGCCCTCGTGGAGCGAGTACCAGTTCCTGTCAGTAATAGGATTCACTTTGTTCACGTCTGCGATCGCCTCCAGGCAATAGGAGTCTTCTGAGTATTCAGGAATGTAGGCCCTCGAGGGGCGAGTACCGGATCCCGTCCAACAATCTGAAATCAAGAAGAGAGAGAGTGCGGCCCCCGAGGAGCGGGTACCCCTAGGTGAGTCTGTAGAAGCAGAGCAGCAGAAAAAGGATTCCCCAAGAGTTGCGAAGAAGGGGTTCCTACCCTTGTCCTTGCTAACTCTCAGGTCGATACAGTTATGCAGCGTTAGAAAGAGTGCGGCAGTGCCAGGCGCATCCTCGTTCCCCGCACGCACAGTTCTCTTCACCTACCGCTCGATACTCTCTTCAAATTGCATGCAAATGCATGCCGCGTCTGCGAAGCGTTAGGCGAAGGTTAGGCCTGCGCAACCCATTTTACTGTATAGAGCGCCTATACAGTATCCTGGGTGCGTGGGCCTAACGCTTCACGGCTGCGCTGGTATCTGTCATTTCAAATGACATTTGAAATGACAGGTACCAGGAAGTGGACAGTTATGTTCTCCGATGCTCGGCAAACTTTCCCCCAGCCCCCGCTCACCTGCCCTGGCCGCGTCCGGTCTCCGGTGCAGCCCCAGTCCTATCCCCTCCTCCCGAAGCAAAAAAAAAAAAACCCGAAAAAGTAGCAAGAGAGCGAGGGGAGAGACGGGCAATGCTAGTCCCTTCTCCTCTCCTCCCGAAGCAGGGCGCGAAAAGCAGCCTTGCTCCGGGAGGAGGGGGGGCAGTTTAAAGCGACGAAGCGACTTACTTTTGCAGCCCCCCCCCCTCCGGACATCGGCGACGACCGCGGCTCCAGCCTCCAGCTGTCAGACAGACGCATCGCACGTGGGAAAGTGGCCCCTATGCGTGCAATTGGCTGCTCAAGACGTGACGTCACGACGTTTGGCGTCACGGCATGTGACATCACGTCTTGAGCAGCCAATTGCACGCATAGGGGCCACTTTCCCACGTGCGATGCGTCTGTCTGACAGCTGGAGGCTGGAGGCAGGAGCCGCGGTCGTCGCCAATGTCTGGAGGGGGGGGGCTGCAAAAGTAAGTCGCTTCGTCGCTTTAAACTGCCCCCCCCCTCCTCCCGGAGCAAGGCTGCTTTTCGCGCCCTGCTTCGGGAGGAGAGGAGAATGGACTAGCAGGCCCGAGCCTAGGATTGCCCAGTCGTCGTCGCTGATGTCCAGAAGGGGGGGGGGCTGCAAAAGTAAGTCGCTTCGTCGCTTTAAACTGCCCCCCCCTCCTCCCGGAGCAAGGCTGCTTTTCGCGCCCTGCTTCGGGAGGAGAGAACAAGGTACTGGCAGGCCCGAGCGTAGGATTGCCCGTCTCTCCCCTCGCTCTCTTGCTACTTTTTTTTTTTTTTTTGCTTCGGGAGGAGGGGACAGGACTGGGGCTGCACCGGAGACCGGACGCGGCCAGGGCAGGTGAGCGGGGGCTGGGGGAAAGTTTGCCGTCTACCCTTACCCCTGCCTCTAACGCTGGGGTAAGGGTAGGCGGTAAGTTAGCAGGGTAAACGCGCGGCAAAACGGCAGGGTAAAAAAGCTATAGTCGGGGCGCGCGTTACTGTATGGGAGGGAATAGCTAATTCGCTCGTTTACATTTAATATACATGCCGCGGGCGGAAGGGGTCACCCGGGGATTTTAAGAGGCGGTAGGGATGAGTTAAAGGGGATAGTGTATCGCGGGAAGGGCTAACGCGGCCGGAAAGTGAGTAGAAGGCGAGTTAGGAGCAGGGTAACCGCGGCCGCACTTTACTGTATCGATCTGTCTATTTGAATTAGAAATCAAAGACCTTTTATGTTGGAAGCGGATGACGTCACTATGGGGGGGACGCCCCCAAGGTTCGCGCCCTTGCTGGTACAAAGTCTGGAGCACGCACACCCTTACGTCATCAGGAACATGGCAGATCCGTAGCGTCATGCCAGCCCGGGGATTCCAGGAAGAAAATGGTGAAGAGAAGTCGCAGCCACATCTGTCCGTCAGAGCCGAAGGGAGTCGCCACAAAGTAGAGAGGGTGGAGCGAGGGCGAGAATAGGCACGAACGCAACAGTAGCCCCCTTCAAAGGGCAGTCTCCTCTTCGGTTGCCAGGTTAAGTACCAGAGATGTGCGAGGTGGAACTGATGAAGATTCTCTTATGCAATAGGTCTGAAGCTCCCAAAGATGGTTTTGGGGCTGAAGTCCTTTCAGGCAAACAAAACTCAGTCTCTGTACAATCCAGGGTCTCCAATTTCTTGAGTTCAAGTATTGAACAGGTAGATGATGACATTTGAAGAATCTCGCAGAATGTATAATGAAGTCAGCAGCAATGAGATGGGCTGCCGTGGACATCACTGAGGTTTCAGTGGAAGTGGTGATGTAGACACTGGTCCAAAATCCACTGCTAAGTCGCTCTTCCGCAGGATGCTGGAAGAGAGATGATCAAACAATATCTATCCACAAAGCGTGAGGGTAACTCCTATATCAAACTCAACAAACAACCCACACACTGGAAAATTTTATCTTTATACCTTAGATGTATATCTTTCTTTTTTATCTTTTTTTATTATTTTTTATTTCTGTGCCTCACACATGCCCAACCTAATCGCAACTTAACTTAATAAGTGTCTTTAATAAATGCTATTAGAGAATTATTTAAAATATTTAATGGGTGAATGGTGATGCTTCATACAATTACAAGAACACCAGACCCTGGTGTCTCGTTCAATTTTTGTTATGTAATCATGAGCGCCACCATCCCCCACATAGTCCTTTAATTGGTTTTTCAAAAGCTTATTTTTTCTTTTTATTATTTTCTTAAAATCTTCTCTTTATGTCTTTATATCTTTAGACATTAATGTGAAACACTGAATGAAAAACAAGAGATTAGGTCGCCAATCACTCAAGATAGGAGTATTACTTATCTTGCACTTAAAGTCCTCAAAAAGATCTTGCAGTAGCACTTGCCCCAACAAGGCCCAGTTTCGAATATTCTTCTTCAGGGGAAGCCACTAAAACTTAGTCCCAAACGGTTAAATCGTGTTTCATGTTCCAAATCCGTAAAGAGCTCGCCTAAACGCTGCTCACTCGATTCTCCTCTTCAAAAAGATGGCGGACCCACTCTCTCTGCATTAATCTTTAATTATTGGATATTCTATTCATCAGCTGTTTTGAAATTATCTTATTTGTATGGTTTTATAATTATGATTAATGATTTATATATCTTTATATTATTGATTTGTTTCACAAGGAATGGTGAAATTTTTGTTTTTCCATTGTTACACTGTATAGAGTCTGGCGTGATGCGTTTTACAGTTCAGTTTTTGTCTGCACATTTCTGTTTATACTTTATGTGGCTTTATTCTGTATTTGATGAGAGGTCGGTCTCTGCTCTGTATGTGTGACCATGATGAGAGATTCTGCTTGCATATAGTGTCTGTATAGGGATCATTAGCAATTGGGTTTGTTTTGTTTCCTCAGTAGGTGGTGTATTGGTATTCTAGGACCCAGTGTAATATTTACCCTTGCTTTTTCAAAGGTAGGGTTATTGTTGTTTGAGTCCTTGGTGTTATTACTGTTATGTTATGATGGGATTGCAGTATAGATTTTGAGTGTCTTTTTTGCGGGGTTTTGTGTTAGTTCACAATGTGCCTGGCAGTGGAAGGTGTTTGTGCTGCTGTTACTGTGAGGTGACACCAGAATTTGAAAATATCTTTTAGTATGATGAGCTGTAAGGGAAACATCCAAGCTCCATTGTTTAGGGGAATTTCAGTGGATGCACAGAGTTAGAGAACTGGAGGTGCAGGATTTATATTGACATTCTGTCCCTTCCTATATATTCCTGACTTCACTCTCATAGCCCTATAAAATTAGTTGAATGAGGCTATCAAATAATTTTATAGTGTGAAACTGGCCAGCTTTTTAAAATTACCCAGAAGAGCCTTTGGATTTTTTTATTAACACTTTTTTTTAATAACCAATTTGAAAGCACGATCCATGCTATAGAGGTGGGTGTGATGAAGAAATGTCATTTTGGCTCCCCCTGCCCCCAAATTCTTCTGTCTAGCGACACCACTGATTTTCTGTGACCTTAAGCATTAGTACAAGAAGGATTAAGGGGGCGATGCTGGAGAGGCACACAAATGCATTGGCCCCTGGGTACCGGAGACCCTTGGTGCTCCACTGGGTGCGCGTCATATGGGGCCGCAAGCGGTGGCAAAGAGGAGTAGAGATTTGGCAGGCCATGAGCAGTGCCCAACCTGCTTGTGACCAGAAAACCACACAGTCAGCGGGCGTGATCGAGAATGAGGTAGCAATCGGGGCCGAGACCGGGGGGTGGCGGCGCAACGGGGGGGCGCAAGGGAGAAGGCTCGCCTAGGGCGCCAAATCCCCTTGCACCGGCCCTGCCTTGTACAGGTCCTTGGTGAGGCCTCACCTGGAGTACTGTGTTCAGTTCTGGAGACCGTATCTACAAAGAGACAAAGACAAGATTGAAGCGGTACAGAGAAGGGCGACCAGAAAGGTGGAGGGTCTTCATCGGATGTCATACGAGGAGAGATTGAAGAATCTGAATATGTACACCCTGGAGGAAAGGAGGAGCAGGGGTGATATGATTCAGACTTTCAGATACTTGAAAAACTTTAACGATCCAAAGACAACGACAAACCTTTTCCGTCAGAAAAAAATCAGCAGAACCAGAGGTCACGAGCTGAGGCTCCAAGGAGGAAGACTAAGAACCAATGTCAGGAAGTATTTCTTCACAGAGAGAGTGGTGGATGCCTGGAATTCCCTTCCGGAGGAAGTGGTGAAGTCCAAAACTGTGAAGCACTTCAAAGGGGCATGGGATAAACACTGTGGATCCATCAGGTCTAGAGGACGCGTATAAAGAGCAGGCAGCAAAACACTGCACAGAGCGGCAGTAGCCACAGAGGCATTCACGGAGCGTGATGCCAGTGGCCAGTGGTTGGTGTTCCACCTTCACGGAGTGGAAGGATGGAGGGCTGCCATCTCCCAATTAAAAAAAAAGAAAAAAAAACAAAACAGGGATGGGTTCATGGGCTATAGGTATTACCAATTATTAGGCTTTTCAATATTTGATGATAGTTAATGTGACTTTCAAGGCATACTTCACTTTCAATGCATATCCAGCATAGCTCCCTGCTTCAACGACAGGGGAGAAGAAAAACTAATACTTCACGCATATCCAGCATTGCTCTCTGCTTACCCAACTAATCAAACTTAATATTTCACTTGGAAGCAGCTCCATCACTGCTCTCTACATTAATAGTGGGGGTGAAAGGGAAATAGAACCTAAGGTTACTAAGAGCCAAGAGAAACAGATAAGTATGAGAAAAAAGAAGTGTGAAGCTTGCTGGGCAGACTGGATGGACCGATTGGTCTTCTGCCGTCATTTCTATGTTTCTATGAGTTCCTAATATCGTGCGTGTTGCTGGTAATTTCTTTTTTAAGATCTACAAACCATCGTCTCATTTCAGATCTTGTAGGTGAGTCTCCTTCTTCCATTATTAGGTCCTCATTAGTTTCATCTGCTTCTAGTGGTGCCTGTTCCTGGTCCGCCATATCAGGGGAGAGGAGTTCTTCTTCTCTGTCCAGTTTCTTGTAGGAAAATTTCCTGAAATGAACCTGTTTTTGTCTCAAGGACATCGGAAGAGTTAGCTTGTGCTATCAGGAGGTTAGAGTGTGTATTTGACCCGTGGATGGTTTAGATTTAAGGAGATTGTTAATGTTGTTGGGGGAGCCCCTGTATCAGGCTGCCATCCACCAAGGTGACGTCACTTCCTCCCCAGGGGTTCGGAGTTTTATACTCCAAGAAGGTGAAGTTTAGCACTGGGATGGGGCTGGGGCTGGCAACTTAAAACTTTTATTTTAATTTAGAATTTTGGATACCAAAGGAGGTAGAGTCAGCAGGTGGGAAGGCCATTTAAAGAAGCAGAGCCAGGAGCATTATGACATGCATTGGCATCCCGATACTCCCAAGGAAATTTAGCAGCATCCCTTGAGGTGTAGTTAAATTGCGATTAAATATCATGGCTTGCCAGCTTCACCGCAAGCTGTGGCATTTGATTAGCGTATTAATGAGCTGATTTCCTTGTCTCTGTGTGCAAATCAGATCATTTCTTAGTGTTCAGACAGGTGGATCCAGAACTAGTGGGTTATGCACTTCTACCAGCAGATGGAGACAGAGCAAAGCTGATGGTACGGTATACATACCCCTGCACTGACATCAGCCTGCCAGCATTCTCCATCTCCAGCAGATGGTGGACATACACCTCCCTGTTGGGGATTGCTTAAAATTTTAAAAGGAGACAAGAAGAAGGAAATTTATTCTTATTCGCCTTGCTTTCCTGTGGTGATACCCTATGGTGCCTCCCTCAATTGAGAATTCCGGAGGTGATACCTTTGGATCTCTCGTCAGATGAGTGCCTTGGTCCGGTAGCTGGTTTTCTGCCGGCATGGACTTAGCTGTTTTATATGTTTGTTTTTTTTACAGATGACACGCAAGTGGGTGCAGGAAGCCGAGCATGGCAGTGAAGGTATATGCCCTCTCCCTCTGCAATCGGAGACCAATTGTACTCTGCCAGGACAGGATGAGCTCAGATTAAAAAAAAAAAGAGGGGCGTTTTGTAGGGATTCCTCTCCCTCCAGTCTCCGTGCTCAGTGAACGGATCGGAAATTCATAAGAACATACGAAATTGGGTCAGACCAAGGGTCGATCAAGCCCAGTATCCTGTTTCCAACAGTGGCCAATCCAGGCTACAAGTACTGAATCCAATGGGAACATGACATGCTTTGGCATGTCTCCCGTCTCTGGGGGAGTTTAGAGGATGTGGGCAGCTTGGCAGGTTGAACAGCCTTTTGGCTAGGCCCCGCTTTCAGGTTTTCCTTGCTCACTGCACAGTAGGCCGCAGCGGCATTTCGCATGTTTTTTCCTGTGAGTTAGGCTTTCCTCTTCAGTTCCATTGGTTTTTGCTAGTGCATCTGGCTATGCGTCAAGTTGTGCGCTTAATTGGGTGTCCGTTGGTTAGGGCATCTTATCTGTGCAGTCACATGTATACGCTTATCTATGTGCACAATCTGAACAGCCTTGTGGGAGCTCAGTTTTGGATGCTCATCAAGGCAAGTGTTCAACCCCTAAATTTTGAATGCCTAAATTTTAGGCGCCTATTTTTTTGCAGCATGAATGCAGCTGGATGCACACTTTCAGACGCCTGTTAGAGTGTACTGTCAGACTTATGGTGTCTACAGAAAAGAAACCTAAGCGCCTTACCCTCTGTGTTGCTTGACATATTCAGGCATTTCAACCTGGAATTCCCGCTAATTTGTGTCAGTGTTACTTGGAGGCTTAGAGGAATTGCCTTCATCTAATTTTACTAAGCCTGGTTCTTCCCAGCCTAATGTGGGACTGGGAAAATAGCTACCAGAAGGGTCACCTGAATTTGGAGTTCCCCTAACTGGTTCGTCAGCGGGAGAAGGGAGCTCAGTGGTCTCAGGACAGATGCTGCCTGGTTTTGGCATGGATCCCTCTGCATTTTCTTGGGTAGAATTTTTTCAAGGACTGCAGTCTTTTCTTCAGGCGCAGTCCTCTGTCCTGGACAATCTTAACAGGTCAGGGTCGCAGGTAGCGAAATCCCACATACCTGGTGCTGCAGGTAAGCGTAGGTGTATGCCTAGAACTGGTGCCGGCCTTCCTGATAGGGACCCAGACGGCACAGATACTGGAATGAAGCCAATCCTTACTCCCTAGAGGATGGGGAAATTCCTTTGGGATTGGAGCCATATAGAACTATGTTAGGGTTCTTCCATAGAGATGAGTTACTGGCTCTGATTTCTCAGACATTGAAGATGTTGGTAAAACCTGGGGCTGAATCCAGATCTGAGCCAAAGATCGCATTTTGATTTCTTTGTGTAAAGCCTCATGTTTATTCCCTGTTATGGAGGCCATTTAAGAATTTATTGATCTTGAATGGGGTGCCCTGGAAGCTAATTTGAAAGGGTGACAAGTTTTGGAAGGACTGTACCCCCTGGATCCAACTGTGAGAGAGCAATTGCGCTTTCTGGAAGTGGATGCACTTGGGTGTGCCATTACCAGGCGAATGACTATTCCCACAGAAAAGGGGACGGCCTTGAAGAATGCACATGATTGGAGAATTGAGGCTCTTCTTAAGCAGGCGTTTGAAGCAATGGCAATGAATTTGCAGATAGCTTATGGTTGTTCCCTGGTGGCTCACTCTTGTTTATTTCTCTTCCTTACAAAGTTGCTCTTTAAAGGCTCACTCTTGTTTGGGAACGAGGTGGAGAAAATGGTCAATAAGAGGGGTGAGTCTCAGGTTTCTAGGTTGCCAGAGGATAAGAAACAGACACCACTCTCCCTCAGCATAAGAGGTCGTACTAGGGGACCCAAATGTTTTCAACCCTATAGAAGAGCGGCCTTTCAGAAGGCTCGACCTTTGTATAGGTCTCAGTCCTTTCGGCCCAGGCAGCCCAGATGGGGGGTGCAGGTTTGGGCAATTGAGCCCCCTGCCAAGCCTCCCAATGGAGGTGTGCCGACCCACCCCTGGAAACAGGAGATAAGGGGTCATCTCTCTTTTGTTGGAGGTGGGTCAAAATTATGTCAAACCAATGGGTTCTGGAGGTGATATGAGATGGCTGTGCTCCTCGAGACGTGTTCCTGGTGTCTCCCTGCAACTTTCCGCAGAAGAGACATGCAGTGGAGTGTCTGTTGTCAAAACTCCTCAACCTGCGGACTGTGGTTTTAATGCCCATGTCTCAAGAAAATACGGGCTGATATTCCATTTACTTTGTTGTGCCCAAGAAGGAGGGCTCTCTTTGCCCCATCCTGGATTTCAAAGGGGTCAACCATTATTTGTGTGGACTCGTTTTCGCATGGAAACCTTGCACTCACTGATAATGGCAGTCTGGTTGGGAGTTTCTGACATCTCTGGATTTGTCCGAGGCATACCTGCATATTCCTATCCAGCTAGAGCATCAATAATTTCTGCATTTTACACATTTGGGGCTTCATTATCAGATTTGAGCGCTACCTTTTGGTTTGGCCACTGCACTCAGAATGTTTTCCAAGGTTATGCTGGTGGTGGCTGCAGAGTTGAGAAAGGATGGGATCCTGGTACACCCATACTTGGACAACTGGCTGATTCAGGCCAATAGTCTGGAAGAGAGCCTCTGAGTTTCGCAAAAGGTGATCTCCTTGTTGCAGGAGCTAGGTTGGGTGGTGAACCTGGCTAAGAGCAATCTTCAGCCATTATAGTTGCTAGAGTATCTCGCTGTTCGGTTCGACACAAAACAGGGCAGGGTGTTCTGCCGGAGAACCAGAACACCCATTCAGAAGCTGATGACACAGGTGTGTCTATTGACGAACACAATATGCCCAACAGTGCGGTCTTATCATCAGTTGCTTTGATTGATGGCGGCAACCTGGAGGTGGTTCCGTGGGCGAGTGCGCATGTGTGTCCTCTTCAGCGCACTTTGTTGTCTCATTGGTGCCCACAGTCTTAGGACTATTCGATTCGATTCAGCTTCATCTGCAGTGGTGTTTAAAAGTGAATCATTGAAGAAAGGGGGTTTCCCTAAGGTCACCGGACTGGTTAGAACTCATGACAGATGTGAGCCTCCAGGGTTGGGGAGCACAATGTCAGGTGCTGACAGCGCAAGGGTGCTGGAGTGCAGAAGAGTGTTTCTGGAACATCAATCACCTGGAAGCCCTTGCGGTCTGGTTGGCATGCTTGCAGTTCAGCAACCAATTACAGGGTCGAGTGGTCTGGGTAATGTTGGACAATTCAACAACAGTGGCTTACATCAATTGGCAGGGAGGATCCAAGAGCCATCAAGTGTCGCAGGAAATAGCCCAACTTATGGCCTAGGCGGAAGTGCATCTTCAGGAGATTTCAGCCCTGCACATTGCAGGAAAAGACAAGGTAAGAGCAGACTTTCTCAACAGGCAAGAGTCTGGATCCAGGAGAATGGGAATTGTCAAATGAGGTGTTTCAAATAAAGTAGATTGTTGGGGCCTACTGTTTCTGGACCTACTGGTGACTGCTTGCAATGTGAAAGTTCCTTGCTTCTTCAATCTCAGGAGAGATCCAAAATCTTTGGGCATTGATGCTTTCATGCTGGAGTGACCGGAGGACAAGCTACTGTATGCCTTTACCCATGGCCCATGTTGGGCAGAATAATTCAGAAGATCGAGAGTCACAGGGGGATGGTGCTTCTGGTGGCACCAGATTGGCCCAGAAGTCTGGTGGAGTCTCCCCTCCAATTTCCGGCACACAGGGATTTGCTATGGCAGGGGCCTGTTCTTCATGAAGATCCGACTCAATTTTTTCTTATGGTATGGCCCTTGAAAGGGCTCAGTTGCTGAAGTGGGGATATTCTACTGCAGTGATTGCCACCTTGCTGCGAGCAAGAAAATTCTCCACTTCCTTAGCCTATGTGGGGGTTTGGTGAGTGTTTGAGGCTTGGTGTGAAGATCGAGGGGTTCTTCCTCATTCGGTTAAGATTCCGCTGATTTTGAAATTTTTGCAGGGTGGATTGAGTAAAGGGTTGGTTCTTAATTCGTTAAAGGTACAGGTGGCGGTTCTTGCCTGTTTCCGAGGTCAGGTGAATGTGGTCCTTTGTCGGTTCATCCAGATGTGACCCATTTCTTGAAAGGAGTGAAGCATCTTTGTCCTCCCTTGTGGTTACCAGTGCCCTTGTGGAGTCTTAATCTACTTTTGGATTTTTTAGCAGGCCCTACTTTTCAACTGATGTCATCTTTTCTTGAGGTTACTGACTTTGAAAATGGTATTTCTTGTGGCAATTTGTTCTGCATGTTGGGTATCCAAGCGGCAGACCTTATTTTGCTGGAACCATTTCTACGAGTGACTCCAGGGATGATACAGCTGCGTACCATTCCTTCCTTTTTACTAAAATTGGTCTCGGATTTTCACTTGAATCAGTCCTTTTCCCTGCTGTATCTAGACAGGGAAAGAGATGCGGAGGAATATCGCCTGCTTCGGCCCTTGGATGTCAAGAGGCATATCTTGAGATATTTTGAGGTTTCTAAACCTCTCAGAAAGACAGATCACCTGTTTGTTCTTCATGGTGAAAGTAAGCAGGGCAAGTAGGCATCGCGGGCTACAATAGCCCTTTGGATTAAGGAGGTAGTCACGGCCACGAATGTGGATGCTGAACAGCCTTTGCCTAGTCAGGTTAGGGCTCATTCCACCAAGACTCGGGCAGTATCAAGGGCGGAGATTAGATTGTTGTCTCTCATTGACATTTGCCAAGCTGCGACGTGGTCCTCTTTACACATCTTTTCCAGGTATTATCGCCTGGAATTGCAGGCCTGGGAGGACGCAACCTTCACACGTGTGGTTTTGACTGGACTGCAAGCCGCCTCCCGCCCTGTTCAGGAGTAGCTTTGCCTCATCCCATTGTTTTGGATCCACCTGTCTGAATGCTAAGAAAGGAGAAATTACTACTTACCTGTTAATTTCCTTTTTTTTTTTTTAGTACAGACAGATGGATCCACCTTCCCGCCCTTGGCTGCCAAATGAGTGTGCTATGGTCCTCCTCTGTGTTTCCAGGGAATACTGGTAATCCACCCTCTAGACTAGTGTTATTGCACTCCTTATCTGAGCTCAATGGTTTCCTATTGGCTGAGTATTGGAGCAGTTGTTTGTTAATAATCAATTTTTTTGTTAGTTTGTCCCTAGTTATCTTTTGCAGAGAATACTGACTGGTTGATGTTGGTGCAAGGGTATATATACCATGACACCTGCTTTGCTCTAGCTCCATCTCCTGATAGAGGTGTATAACCCACTGGTTCTGAATCCACCTGCCTATACTAAAGAAAAAGAAATTATCAAGTAAGTAGTCATTTCTCCTTTAAATACCCCTGTTGTCCTGTATTTTTTGGGGGGTGAAAAACATGCAAAATTTGTAATTTTTTTCCTTTTAAGATATTACTGTAGACAAAACCATAGCAATGATAGTTCATATAATAAGTCAAGCAGCCATAAAAATACCAAAATACTGTATTAAAATTCAGTGTGCAAAGTGTAATTAGACTAGTTACTAATTACAGAGAAAACTCCCACCTCTCTTTCCCTCCTCCCTCCCTCCTTCCATTGCTAACTACATTTAATATTAGTACTAGGGCATTATATAGCAATCATTGCTGTAAAGAAAAGAACAAAGAGTTAGTAATGAACTATAGTCCACTTCAAGGTCTCAGTCAGGAAACATAGTACACCCATATCTTAGTGAGCTTCTCCAAAGTCTTATATTTGATCACTGTAAGTCTATTCAGATCATAGACTTGTTCCAGTTGTCGCAAAACAGCTTCCTGTGAGGGGGCCTCTGTTCTTTTATCAGCAGAAAGCAATCTCACGTCTAGCTGCCTTGAAAATCTGTTGGTTGAGCACATGTTCTGTCTGTGATGCCTTGACACACTCATAGTCAACAGAGCCTGCATGGAGGAGACACTTGAAATTCGTAATAGTTTCAATCAGGTTAAAGATCTTGCCGCAAAAGCTTGAGACAACTGGCAACTCCACCAAATGTGAAAAATCGTTCCCCTCATTGCACAATCTTTCCAACATTTTTCACCTAAACCAGGATACCTTTTACAAAGTCTTTTAGGGATGAGATACCATCTTAATGAGTACCTTGTAACTATTTTCCTATTATGGGAAAGATATCGAACATTTAGTGGTGAAAAGAAATGAGCTTTCCCACTCGTTCTCATTCAAAGAATGCCCAAGATCTTCTTCCTGTGACCTGATTTATGGCTAGGTTTATGTTCCAGATCTTGATTCAGCATGGGATAACATTTGGGCATGCAGCCTTTCACCTTGTCAATGGAATCACAAAATGCTTCAGAAAGCATTCTGCCTTTTAGGAGATCAATCAAAATCCACTGTCTGACTTCCTGCACTTTATGCTAATCTACTACCATTCACAGCTGAGAGGTGACATAGTACCAATATAAACTTGGGACGCTCAATCCACACCTAGCCCTTGGTTAAAAGATGACAAGTCTGGAGACACCTCATGTTTTTGCTAAATATAATATAGCTAAGGTTACTAAGGGCCTCATTTTCTAAAGTATTGCAGGCCTGCGATACTTTAGAAGATGAGGGGCGGGGGGCCGAATCGGGGGGCGGACCTGCACTAGCCGGCAGCGATCGCACCGTCTCGGTGCGATCGCTGCCATTTTCGCACCCAATAGCGCCACCATAGGAGGTGTAACTATTGGGAGCGAAAGCGGACGCGAAAAGGGCCTTACCTTTTTGCTGTCTGCGGCGTCGGCGCAGAGTCGGCCCTGGTGACGCCCCGACTCCTCCTCTTCCGGGGCTGACTCCGCCCCGACTCCGCCCCTATCCTGGTATCGTACGCGATAAGGGACTTTTCGCGTGCAAAAGGTCCCTTATCGCGTGCGAGCGGCTTGGAAAATGAGGCCCTAACTTGGCTAAAGAATTAGAATCTCAAGCGCTGCCTATAGCTGTTTCTCCTATAGTCAGTGATGATCCAGTTGACATTTTAGATATTTGGCCATGTTTTGACCCTTGGATAAATTTCTCCTTTTTCGGGGAGATGACAACAGAAGAAAAGGTATGTAATTTGAAACATTCTTACTGTGCATTGGATCCTTGTTCTTTTTCAACTTTATATGTATTATCTGCTAATTTTCTTAAGGTAATTACCTTGTTTGTAAACCTTTCTCTCTCCGAAGCAAAAGTTCCTAGAATATTAAAAAAGGCTCATGTTCATTCAGTCTACAAGAAAGGTAATTTTCCTTATGATGAACCATCTAGTTTTTGTCCTATTTCAAATCTTTCTACCTTCAGTAAACTATTGGAAAAAGTTGTTTATGATCAATTGGCCGATTTCCTCACCAATAGACAGATTTTTCATCCTTATCAGGGAGGATTTTGCAGACTCCAAGGCACTGAAACTATTTTGCTCTTAGTCCTAAATTTTTTTATTACGAGAGCTTAATTCAGGATCTGCAGCCCTTTCTTTCTTTTTAGATATAACCTGTGCGTTTGATACTGTGTCACACAAAATTCTTTTATTTCGGTTACAACTACTAGGTATACAAGGAAGTGTTTTAGCCTGGTTCTCATCATATTTAGATTCATGAGCGTAGCAGGTTTGCTTTAAACGTGGCTCTTCAGATTGGTATGAAATGCCATCTAGTGTACCATAGGGCTCAGTTTTGTTGGCCGCTTTTTCATGTTTATATGCATCTATTATGTTTTCCTTGCTATAGAATTTCAGATGTTCACAGATGATGTCCACTTGTTTTTTCTCATTAAAGATAGTTTATCCGCCACTATCTCTAAAGTACAAAAAGATCTAAAAATATATACATCACTGGATGTGCACTAATCAGATGATGTTAAATCCTAAGAAGATAGAGGCTGTTTGTTTTTCTATGTCAAAGACGTTTTTGGAAGATCATAACCTCTCTTCTATTTTAATTTTGGGTAAAACGATTGCTTTTAAAGTTTCAGTATATAATTTGGGGTTTTATTTGACTTTATGTTATCTTTTAAACCTCAGCTATAACATGTCCTTCGTGTAGGAAATTGAAGTTGATTCCTAAAGTGTGTAGAGTTTATCCTTGATCCAAGAGATTTCCGTACTATCTTGTAGGCTTATGTTTTAACCTGCATAGATGACTGTAATTCACTTTACTTTGGTCCTGCTAATTTAAAATCTTTACAGAATTCCGCTGTTTGGCTAATTTTGGGCAGATGGCAAAATGAGCCTATTTAAGCAATGTTGGTAGACATTCAATGGCTGCTTGTTAAAGAACGAGTGAAATCTAAGGTTCTTGTTACCTTATTCAAAGTATTAAAATTTGGCGGCTCTGAATATCTCAAGACTCAGTTAACCCCTTATAACTCAGGGAGAACTTGACTAGCTAGTCCAAAAAAAAAATTGTTATAAGGTCCGGCAATAACAGTTTCCCCATTGATAGCAGGGCTGAATTAGCCATGCTGTCATGGGATCTGTCAATCAGGTCCGGGAGGCGGAGCTTTATTAAGCAGAGGTTTGGCTTTTCAGTCTCTGCGGCTGCGTGTGTGTTCCTGCGCAGGAAAGTAACAGATTCTCCTCAGTCTGTTTCTTTCCGCATGCAGGATCACACGCGGAGCTAACTTTCTCCTCAGAAAATAATGTCCAAGTCAGGATTCAAGCATTGTCGCTGTGGCAAGGTAATGTCTGTCACGGATGGCCATGACTGATGTTACCTCTGCTTAGGTGCCAACCACAACGTGGGGGAATGTGAGTATTGTGCTCGGATGTTCCCTCGGGCCCAGAGACAGCCGGCCTACAAGATGAAGGAGCTTCTCAGCCTGTCGGAGCCGTTGGAGGCTCACTCTTCTCCAGGACTGGTGAAGAAATCTGCTCCACCTCACAGGAGAGTGTCATGGGATCCTCGTCCCTCCAGCGTCATGGGATCCTCGTCCCTCCAGGCCTGAAGGGAAAGAGGTAACCAGACAAGCGCGGCCGTTGAATCAGGGATCTGATCTGACCGATCGGCCTCGTTGAAACTGGCGCCACATATTCGTGAGAGACGGGCGCGAGTTAGAACGCCGTCTCGAGAACGACTCATGGGACATAAAACCACAGCATCGAAGAGACCACCGACGACTACGTCGGCACAGAGCACGGCGCCAAAAACGTCAGCACACACTACGGCGCCGAAGAAGTCGTGCACATTACGATGCCAAAGACGTCGGCGCATATTACGGTGCCGACACCATCACTTACTAAAGTACAAGAACCCCAAAAGGGATCAAAGAGTCCATCAGGGGATAGGCGAACACCTACACCTTTAAACATACAAACGGTATCATATCCAAGCCGGTGGCCTAAAGCAGAGGCATCAATCTCCACAATTATCCCACTCCACCTCTCGTGACTCTACGCCACGGCATTCCGAGACTTCATCAAAGGAATCTAGACCTAAACATAAGAAAAGGTCACCATCAAGGGATAAACCTCATGTGGCGCCAGAGCTTACTCATCGCCACAAACATCATTCGCACCATAAAACATTTCTGCATAAGACTTCGGGATGGGACGTCAGCCCCTCTACCTCCATTTCTTCCAGGAGTAAACATCCTAAACCACATTCACATAGGCTGCTCATATATCTTACATCTTCTAATGCATCCACCTCTTCAAGCAGCCCTTCTAGGAGAACAAGAGATTAGGCTCACAAACCTGAGCATGTCCCATTGTCATTGTCTCCGCCAATGCCGGCAGAACCGACACCACATCCTTCTTCACATCATACTGGTAAATCCATCATGCCTCCAAAAACGAAAGAGGCTTTTTGGCAGCTATCGCAATCTCTAGCAGGTTTCTATGAGACCCTACAAGCTTCCTTTAAAATGACAAATCAACCATTGACGGACTCTAGAGAACCCAGTATCCTTCTCTCAAGGGAACCTCCGTCATCACCGGTCCCAGACCGTCCATAATCTCCACTAACAAAACAGGACACACCAGTAGATTCTACATCTCCACCAACATCTCCTTCATCCTCGACGGGGTTTCCTTTGGATCCACAGGAACAACCTCAAGAACCATATTCTCTGCCAGAAGACCTCTCATACCCAAGATTCTTGGAAAAGCTGGGTACCATCTTACATTTAGATGTACAAAAGGAATCAGATCCTAGATCAGAGACCTTGGGTCTTCTAAAATTTTTTGATGTTCCAGGAGAACCCACGTCATTACCACCACAAGAATTACTACACAGTGTTCTCCAGAAATCCTGGGAAACCCCTCACTCCCTGACGGCGGTCTCCAGAAAAAATGACATTAAATTTTGAATGCGAAAGGACCCGCTGTATGCACTACCACAATTACCTCATGCATCCATAGTAGTAGAGTCGGCGATGCAGAGATTTAAAAAGTCAAAAACTCACTCAACATATCCACCAAATAAAGACAATAGGTATCTAGATGAATTTGGCAGAAAAATGTACCAGAATGCAATGCAGAACACCAGAATCATGCATCACCAATTTTATATGGTACAATATTTATATGAATGTATCCAAGCCACGAAGGGTATGCTCTCCTTCACAGCAGATCAAACTCCGCAGACGCTCCATGATATGGAAGAATGCTCATGACACCTCCTCCGTTCAGTATATGAAGGACTGGAGACATCATCTAGAGCGTCGGCAATGGCCATAGCAACCCGTAGGATGGCATGGTTGCGTTCGAGCACCATAAGAGAAGATTTGCATGAAAAATTGGCAAATCTACCGTGTACAGGAGATAACCTATTTGGTACCCAGTTTCAAGAAACGGTAGGGAAGCTAAAAGATGAAGCTATAGCAGTGCAATCATTGCAATCACAACCTACCTATTCTAACACACGGTGTTTCTTCCCATATCAACATTGATCCACGTACAATCGCAGACCCTATAGATCTTATCAATCTTTCCATCAACAAACATACCCATCGTACTAACGAACACAAAAACAACAACAACATGCCCCTCTTCCACGCAGGGGTAAACCTAGGAATCAAAGACAACCAAATCAACAACTGGCAACTACTGTAAAAACAACTTCATCTTTTTAAGCATACAGCCACCACCACAGCATTTAACACCACCGGGAAGAATCCATTCTTGCCTAGCAGTGTGGGAGCAGATTACTTCAGATCAATGAGTTCTGGACATAGTACATCAAGGTTATCAACTTCAATTTACAACAAAACCAACATTACCCTACTTTCCCACACTAAACATTCAGAGATCTCAGTCACAACTAGCGGAGGAGATTGCACTCCTACACAGTCAGCAGGCCATCAGGCTAATTTCACCGAAACACCAGAACTCAGGGTTTTACTCCCCATATTTCCCGATACCCAAGAAATCAGGTGGCCTTCGTCCCATCATAGATCTTCGGGAGCTCAACAAATTTCTGACCAAAGAAAAATTCAAAATGGTATCCTTAAAGTCAATTCTGCCTCTAATTCAACCCAACGACTGGATGTGCTCCATCGACCTGAAGGATGCATACACTCACATTCCAATCCATCCATCCTCTTGGCGTTACCTATGTTTTCGGTACAATCATCAGCACTACCAATACAAAGTACTCCCCTTTGGATTGTTGGCTGCACCCAGGGTGTTCACCAAATGCATGGTAGTGGTGGTGGTTCATCTCAGACAACAGGGTATGACAATCTTTCCATATCTGGATGACTGGCTAATAATAGCTTCGACCCCGGATATCTTGATTGCTCATCTCCAAAAGGTAATACAGTGCCTACAAGCCTTAGAACTAGTGATCAGTTTCCAAAAATCACATCTGCAACCAACACAGAAACTGCAGTTTATAGGAGCATGCCACTCAGAGCAGAGCATACCACTCGGAGCAGAGCATACCTACCATCAGAACAAATAGTACAGCTACGTCAGCTTCTTTATCTCTTGAACAACACTCAAAGACCCTCAGCGAGACAAGTTCTAGTAGTCTTAGGTCACATGGCGGCAGCCAATTTTACAGTTCCCAGTACCAGACTACACATGAGACGTCTGCAGTGGGGACTAAAAAGACAATGGAAACAACACACACAACTGTTAACACAGAAAATATCGTTAACGACCGAGATGAAAAAAGACATAACATGGTGGCTCTTACATTCCATCCTTTCCAAGAGAGCACTGTTCAGTCCTCCCCCTCACAATGCAGTCCTAACTACAGACGCATCTCGCAAGGGCTGGGGAGCGCATCTCGAGATCTACGAAACGCAAGGCTTATGGACAATACCAGAGCGGACCCTGCAGATAAATTTGCTAGAGCTCAGAGCGATTCAGAAAGCTTTGCAAGTTTTTCAGGATTACCTCAAAGGTCACAGAGACATGATCTACACGGACAATCAAGTAGCAATGTTTTACATCAACAAGCAAGGAGGGTCCGGTTCATGGCCCCTCTGCAAAGAGACCTTGATCATATTCGAACATGCGCATCAAAATTGCATACATCTACAAGCGACCTACCTTCCTGGACTCGTAAACACAAGAGCGGACAGGTTAAGCCGAATTTTTCACCCTCACGAATGAGCACTCAATACAGAAATAGCCCAAAACATCTTCATGCAATAGGGAACACCTTCAATAGATCTCTTCGCTCAGGTTCCACATTTTTGCTCGATACGTCCCAGTCCACTCAGGATAGCTCAGGATGCCTTCCTCATCTCATGGACAACAGGCCTCCTGTATGCCTTTCCTCCCATTCCACTTATAACAAGGACAATTCAAAAGTGCATAGCAGACAAAGCTCAAATAATACTTATAGCTCCAGCCTGGCCCAGGCAACCATAGTAAAGTTTCCTTCTCCGACTATCTCTCGAAGAATCAATATGGCTACTGAACCATTCAGATCTGTTACTACAGGATCAGGTATGCTTCTACACCCGTTACATGCATCTCTCCATTTGATAGCATGGAGGTTGAACGGCTCCTTTTAACAGAACAAGGAGTTTCCACTTCGACACAATTCATTTTGTTAGAATCCAGGAAACTCTCAACGAGAAGAAATTACAACTACAGATGGAAACGATATTCTACTTGGTGCATATCCAAAGGGGTACCACCATTGGATTGTCCTCCGGAAATACTCATGGATTATCTTCATACACGAGTTTGTATATACCTTCCTCGTTTTTCGTTTCTATATTCATTTTCGTTATTTGGCTTAAGTTATTTTAGTTATTTCCTGTTACAACCTGCTCCATGACCTGTTATATGCATATACTTTTGTTTCACTACTTGTTCTATGTACCATTGTTTCGTTTCAATGTAAACCGGGGTGAAGGCATGCGCTAAACCTCGGTATATAAAAGCTTCAAATAAATAAATAAATAAATAAATACACTGTACACAGCTGGACTAGCCACATCTTCTATTAGAGTTCATCTCAGTGCCATAGGAGCATATCATAGACCGATAAATGATATCCCTATATCCAATCACCCTTTACTCTCTCGTTTCATCAGGGGTTTAACTCACCTTCGTCCTCCAATTTCAAAACCTTCAGTACCATGGAACCTCAACATAGTTCTTGAACAACTCATGCTACCCCCGTTCGAACCTAAGGACTCTGCAAACATGAAATACCTTACTTGGAAAGTGGTATTTCTAGTAGCAGTAACATCAGCTCGACGAGTCAGTGAATTGCAAGCCTTAGTCCATTATTCTCCATACTTGCAGTTTTATCACCAAAAAGTAGTTCTCCGAACTCACCCATCTTTCTTACCAAAGGTGGTTTCACAGTTCCATCTCAATCAACATATAGAACTGCCAATCTTCTGTGAGTACACTAGGAAATTATTGGGTTTCTGATAATTATAGACAGTATACAACCATTTTTTATTATAGAAATGGTTAGTTAGGTAAGGGGTGCTTTTGGGAGGTTTGGAACACATTATGGGTATTTCCATTATTTCCTATGGAAAAAATAGTCTTGACTTACAACCAGCTTGAGTTACAACCAGCCCTCTGGAACCAATTGAGTTTGTAAGTCAAGGGTCCACTGTATTCTCCTTTTGTGAACATTCCTGTAATAGTTTCAATTGGACATCTAATTCACTTTGAATGGATACCAAAGTATATTGTATCCTTTCAACAATAGAAACCATTAAGTCATAGGAACATTTATTTAACACTGCATTCCATTTTGACACAAAGTCCTCATGTCCTGGAAAGAGTAAAGGCTCTTTTATAATTCATAATCCCCGTGGAATTCTTTTCATTTTACAGTATTCAGACAAAAATGCTGCTTGTAATTCCATGTGAATGAATTTCTTCTTTAATACCATGTAACTATCCAAATTACCCACTTCTGATGCTGAGCACGCAGTATCAAATGAATGAAAAACTGATATATTGGAGGAAGCTGTTTGTTCTGAAAAACTAAAGAATTCCTCCATTATTATTAATTTTAAAACTAACAATAATTACTAAATCAAACAAACAATCATTCAGGCTGATACAGTAAAGTCCACGGGAGAGCGGGCGAATGCCTGCTCTCCCGTGCAGGGAGGCGCTAGGGACACTAGCGCGTCCCTAGCGCCTCCTTTTTGACAGGCTGTCAGTGGGTTTGACAGCCGACGCTCAATTTTGCCGGCGTCTGTTCTCAAACCCGCTGACAGCCCTTATGACCCCTAAGCTCACTCCTCTTCCCAGTCTTTGACTGCATGTCCCCCTCTCCTGCCCCCAGGGTTCACATACACTGTGGTTATTGCACTTGACCTGCCAGTGATAGAGCACAAACCTTGGCCATCGTGCATCCCCCAGCAGGTAATTCCATCCCGCAGAGCAATTTCACTGCTCCAGCTTACAAGAATGTCCCTCCATGGGCACTGTGCACCCTCACCATCAATCAGGCCGCACTGCCAGTGAGAGGATGATGCCTCTAGTTTGTAACGTGCATAATACTTTATAGGCTGGCAAGGTTAGATAATGTGAGCTTAAAAATAAATGGAATAACATCAGTTATTCTCTCTCTGCTGCTGGAGCTAGATAAATAACATAAGAAATGCCATTCTGGATCAGCTCAAAGGTCCATCAATCCCAGCATCCTGTCTGCAAGAGCGGCCAACCCAGGTCAGCAGAATCCCAAAGAATAAATCCTCTGTAATACAGTGCTTATTGAATGTTGCTAAAGAAACAGAGGTTCAGGGATTACAGGTCGCTACTCTCTGTGTGTCATCCGCATACAAATATGGAGACAAAGTGAGACTCTGAATCAAAGTAGCTAATGGAGCTCAATACAGATGGAAAGGAATAAGGGAAAGGGCAAAACCCCAAGGAGCACACCACGTCTGAGATGACTGCTCTGCGTGATGGCAGAGTTTCATTTCACTTGATAAGCCCTGACCTCTAAAGATGATTTGAACCATCCCAAAGGATGACCATGCACATGCCAACGTCAAACAAACCTATTCAGTGTTCATTGCAGAGTTCATGTGTAAGCAGGGCCAGCAGAAGCACTAGGCGAACTAGGCTTGGGCCTAGGGTGCCGACCATTAGGGGGTGCGAGCCCCCACATGGCTTGCGCTCCCCAATGGGGGTGGTGGCACTCCTCTCTTCGGGGCTCACACCCAGTGGGGGTGGCAGTGCAAGGCAGAAGGTGCCTAGGGCATCCAATACCCTTGCACCGGCCCTGTGTGTAAGCTAACCAAGAGTAATGTCCTACCATTATCAAGGTGAAGAGCGATTTCAATACTGGGGGCAGTGAGTGCTGTGTGCATGCTGAAGCACTTCCTGCAACCTGATTGTCTAAGATAAAACACTAACATCTTCTCTAGAAAGCCCGAGAGTTGAACTTTGAACCACTTTTCCAATAATTTTGGACAAGACAGGCAAACTTGAGATAGGACAATAGTTTCCAGGAATATTCGGGAGAAGATGTTGGGTATTTTTTCAGAACCGGACAGACTGTAGCTTTCCTGAGAGTAGCTGGTAACTTACGGGGTTATGAAGTGGTATTGAGGATGGTGAGAAATGGATGAAGGGAAGGGCGTCCTGGATGGAAGTGGCCTGGGAGTGAGACACAGTGTCTGGGAGAAAGTGAATGGGGAGCATCTTTCATGGGAAGGGGAGGTTAGACCAGAAGTGAGTGAAGGTGAGGGAAGGCTCACATGGACACAGGGGTAAGAGGAGTGGGGGCAGGGGAGCCGAGAGCGTCATAGCCGTGGGATCAGCACATGGATGGGGTCAGGGTCTTGTTAAATGGAGGATGAGAAAGCTTGGGGGATGGGAAGGAGAGGTTAGACCAGAAGGGGATGAAGGTGAGGGAAGGCTTACATGGACTCAGGGGCAAGAGGAAGTATGGGAGGGGTAAGAGGAGTGGGGGCAGGGGAGCTGTGGGTGTTACAGCAGTGGAATCAGCACATAGAAGGGAACAGGGTTTTGTTAAATGGAGGATGAGAAAGCTTGGGGATAGGAAGGGGAGGGGAAGGGAAGAGGAGGTGCAGTCACTCAGTCTTCTTCATGGCTCGCATTTCTTAATTTGATCTGTTAAAGAAAGGTTCAGGCTTTAAAATGTGTAAGGCCGAACGCACATCACCATTATATACAGGGAGGACAATAATGAAAGCCATTTCCGGGGGTAAAGCGCTCTTTTATCCACAGAAATGGGCTGTTTGATTATTGTCCATCCTCTACACAAGTAAAAGTAGGAGCATATAACAAGGCATGGGCTTTCCCCATGTAGTTTTGTAAACATTTCTGGTTTGGGATTAGGAGAGGGGGAAAACTATATGCAGAGTTTTCCTTTAACAATGTGCCCTCACAAAAAGCAGACATGGGTATTTTTGGGGGGCAATTAAGCAAGCAAAACTAGATGTGTACTTTTGCATGTTATGAATCGGAGAGTGGACTCCTGTTCCGAGGTAGAGTCCGCACTGCCGAGAAGGAAGTTAACCCTCGTCAGTCTCTACCGTCAGATGGCAAGGCCTGTTTGAAGATGTAGAGATGAAGACTTCACCCTGGAAGCTCGTGATCCCCCCAGGAGGAGCCCGTAGGGACATGGCCGCTGGGACTTAGGAGACTCCCTGAAGAATGAAGATGGTCTGGATGCAGGCACCTCCTGCAGGTCGTGGGTTCCAGATGGCTGGCGCCTCCAGCAGGTCGTGAGAAGTCCGGGAGTATGCGTTGAAGAATAGTCCCAATCCAGTCCGAGGGTCGAAGTCCAGAGAGAGGTCGAGAGCCGGTCCAGGAGCAGATGTGAGAATGGTCCGAAGCCGATCAGGGAGCAAAGAAGGCGAATGGTCTAGAGCCAGTCCAAGTCGATACCAGAAAATCACCACCACCGGTCCGAGGGTCAGGAGCCAAAGAATCAGTCCAACAAGGAGAAGAGCAGAAGCGGAGCAAGGAGCGGATCCAGAACACCAACACAGGAAACCAAGCACAGAGCCTCAATACCAAGGCAAGGTCTGGGTGTCAGACCTTGCCTTAAGTACAGGAGCCAGGAGGCGGAGTCCTAGGAGGAGCCCTGACAATATCCGGTTATGGCTCCTTTAAATCTCTTCTGCAGCTGCGCGCGCGGCTCCTAGGAGGCTGAGGGGGAGGAGCCGGACCGTCGAGAACCATGCGGCTGGGTTGAGACAGTGGCAGTGGCCGCGATGAAACCGAAGCAGGTCTGTCTTCCACCACGGGAGCCTCTAATGCTCCCGGTGAGTAAATTACTGCTGTGACCGCCGACCCGACTCTGGTCACGGCACACAGTGGCCGGCGGCCATGACACCCGGCCGCGGGGCGCTGTGGCCGGCGTTCCTAACATTGCATTCATTACCACAGCAAATGTTCGGGTTAAAATTCACCAAGGAATTGGCCAGACCTTGCATACTTTATCTAGGCCAAGGCTGGGAAACATCCAGACCCATACGAGACCCACAGCTCAGTCCCAGCAGCCGCTGCCAGAACCCCAAACCAGAGGTTCATGGTGGGAGCTTTTGCTTCGTGTCTCTGACTCCTGCCCCTCTCCCCCATAATTAAATGTTCATAGCAGAGGCAAGCATACGTCATTTTCCCTCCTCCCTTATCCTTGAATTAAATATTCATAAAGGGAATGGAACAAGAGTTCCACATCTTTGGCTCCTTACTGCAACCTCCCACCCCAAAATTAAATGCTGCTTCTGGCTCCTCCCCAGCCACCCAGAATTAAATATTCATGGCAGGAATGAAGAGCACACATCACATCTCTTCCTCCACCTCCCCGGAATAAAAGATTCATAGCAGAAGTAGAGCAAGAGCTGTTTCCCCTGACACTCGGAGGTTAAACCCTTGCTCACTTGAGAGTCTCAGCAAGCACTGCAGAGGCCTTGCCTGCTCCTGCACTTGTGCTTCTTTCCTGGTAACCTCCCACCCACCAATTGGGTTTCCGCTTGAATCTGAGGCAAGTACCTTACCAACTGCTCCTTCATGAGGGTTTTCTGGGGACAGTGAGACTTCCCAAACTTGGGATCTCACAGTACCCAGAAAAATAAAGACTGTACATCCAAAAAATACAGGAATCACTGAGCAACTCACTTACCTAGGATCCACAGTGCTAATAAACCAGAGCTTGTTATGAAGAAGCCAGAACAGTGAACATAAAGGATTTTAAATAAACTGCATTACAACAAGCAGGGGAAGAAGAAAAGGAATTTCACAGTAACTCCAACTGGTTTTTAAGTGAAGGTTTTTGCTGAGCTAAATGCTGCACTGAGGGTGCTGATAAGATCAGCTCAGGCTGTACAACTGGCTGCAGCACTCAGACTGTCTCAGGTGTACTATTCATCTATATCAGGTTTACAAACTCTCCCTGTCTGTCCTTGTTAACCCACAGCTCTGTCTCTCTCAGGGACACACAGCAGCAGTGACTGTCCAAATCTGGGATTCACCCTTGATCAGCCCACATCTCTGTCTCTCTCAGGGACCCTCAGCAGCAGTGACCGTCCTCAGCTTGAACTGACTCTGGGATTCACCCTCGGTCAGCCCACAGTTCTGACTCTCTCAGAGCTCAGACTGTCTCTGGTGCTATTCATCTATCTCAGCTTTACAAACTCTCCCTGTCTGTCCCTGTTAACCCACAGCTCTGTCTCTCTCAGGGATCCTCAGCAGCATTGAATGCCCTCAGCTTGCACTGATTGTGTGATTCACCCTCGGTCAGCCCACAGCTCTGTCTCTCTCAGGAACTCTCAGGAACAGAGTGACCATCCTCAGCTTATACTGACTGTGGGATTCACCAGTCATCTCCAGCTGCTTGCGTCTATAGAGGGCACTGTTGGCTACCTGCTCTCAAGCTCTAGATCATCAGAACAAAGTTGGGAGTTAAGGCAGGAAGACTGAAGGGAGAGGGAGGAAGGGAGATATAGAAAGGGAGAGGCATGAAGTGGGAAAGAAGAGGGAACATTGGAGGGAGGAGTGGGAAGAGTTGATAAAATGTCAGCTTCAGGTAGAGTTGAGTTCTGCGCTGCAATGCTCCTCCCCTTTCTCCTCTCACTTGTAGTTCAGTTCCAGGTGGAGTTGAGTTCTGCGCTGCAATTCTCCTCCCCTTTCTCCTCTTGCTTGTGGTTTATTTCCTGAAGTTTCAGGTCCTTTGGTCTCTTGCTATCCAGAGCCCCAATCAGCAGAAATACTCACTGCTTGCTGCCATCCTTTGCATTAATAGACACCATGGCAGCTTTGCCTTTTATTATGTCACCCAGGGCTGGTACAGGGGGATTGGGCGCCCTAGACAATTTCAGCCTTGCGATGCCCCCCCCCCCCAGCCCCACGCCGGTCGCAGCCCCGACTTCACTCCACCCTCCCAACCCCCCCCCCAAAAGAAAACTCACCTGGTGGTCCAGTGGGGGCCCGGGAGCGATCTTCCGGGGCCTCGGCTGCCACTAATCAAAATGGCGCCAATGACCTTCAGCCCCTTTCATGTGACTGGGGCTACCGGTGCCATTGGTTGGCCCCTGTCACATGGTAGAGGCTAAAGGGCACCGGCGCCATTTTGGTTAGTGGCAGCCGAGGGCCCAGGACCAGCAGATCGCTCCAGGGTCCTCTGCTGAACCACCAGGGGGGCGTCGGGAGGGTGCCATTTGGGGGGGGGGGAGGCAGGGCGCCAACCACGGCGCCCCCCTACCACTCGGCGCCCTAGGCACAGGCCTAGCTCACCTAGTGGTTCCTCCAGCCCTGTCACCTCCTGTCATGGAGGGGGGGGGGGGGGGAGAGACCATGTAAGGCTGATGGTGAGGGGAGAGGAGAGGTGGCAGAGGAGGAGCAACTGAATTCAGTTCAGTACAAATTAATTAAAATAATATAACTATAATAAAGAAGAAAGTTGCCCTATATCTACATCACCAGCATGCAACCTGAACTCCGCCCCTCCCTCCTTTTAGTCTCCAGTTCTGCTCTGCTCTCTCTCTCTGTATGGAACTTTAGCTCCTCCTCTCTCTTGCTGTACTCTCCATTTCTGCCACTCTCTCATCATACTCTCCAGCTGTGCTCCTCTTGCTCATTGTACTCGCCAGCTCCACCCTTCTCTCTTGCTGAACTCTCCAGCTCTCCCATCTCACTTCTAAACTCCCCATCCCTGCCCCTCTCTCACTGTACTCTCCAGCTCCACCCTTCTCTCTCGCTGTACTCTCCAGCTTCACCTTTATTTCTTGCTGTATTCTCCAGCTCTGCCACTCTCTCATCATACTCTCCAACTCCACCCTTCTCTCTTGCTGAGCTCTCCCATCTCACTTCTAAACTCCCCATCCCTGCCCCTCTCTCACTGTACTCTCCAGCTCCACCCTTCTCTCTCGCTGTACTCTCCAGCTTCACCTTTATTTCTTGCTGTATTCTCCAGCTCTGCCACTCTCTCATCATACTCTCCAACTCCACCCTTCTCTCTTGCTGAGCTCTCCCATCTCACTTCTAAACTCCCCATCCCTGCCCCTCTCTCACTGTACTCTCCAGCTCCACCCTTCTCTCTCCCTGTACTCTCCAGCTCCACCTTTATCTCTTTCTGTACTCTCCAGCTCCACCCTTCTCTCTTGCTGTACTCTCCAGCTCCACCCTTCTCTCTTGCTGTACTCTCCAGCTCCACCCTTCTCTCTCGCTGTACTCTCCAGCTCCACCCTTCTCTCTCCCTGTACTCTCCAGCTTCACCTTTATTTCTTGCTGTATTCTCCAGCTCTGCCACTCTCTCATCATACTCTCCAACTCCACCCTTCTCTCTTGCTGAGCTCTCCCATCTCACTTCTAAACTCCTCATCCCTGCCCCTCTCTCACTGTACTCTCCAGCTCCACCCTTCTCTCTCCCTGTACTCTCCAGCTCCACCTTTATCTCTTTCTGTACTCTCCAGCTCCACCCTTCTCTCTCCCTGTACTCTCCTGCGCCAACCCTCTCTGTCCAAACTGTCCAATGCACTCTTTGCTAGGGCCCCTAGTCTCTCTCGATTGTGTGACTGTTTCGAGGGCCACAAAATTCAATCCTTGCCATGGAATTGGCCAGTCCTGGGCAAACTACTGCGGGAGACTGGGGGACCCTGTGGGACCAAAATCATTGGTGACAGTGAAATACACGTTTACCCTCACCTGCCCATCCCAGAAGAGAAACATTGATGGCAGTGGATGGTGCATTACCCACCTACCCAGAAGAGACATAATGGTGGCAATAGACAGCACAATCTTCCCCTCTGCCACCCCCTCCCAGACCCCCTCATTCACCAGCTCCTATCGGACAAAAGAGGAGGACAGAGGCCCCACAGATCCTCCAATGCTTTCTGCCTCCTCCCCTGTTGAGAACTGAATGGTGCAGTTTGAACCCTGTGGTTCAAAGCAGGATGCTCAGGCCCGCCAAGGCAGGAGGGAGGATGTACCACGAGCACTGCAAAACCACTGTACTCTTCCTCCTTCTGGTATGCCAATAGCAGCCTGTGAGTGAGGGGGGTCTGTGGGCATGGGGAGGTCCGGTAGAGCATTGCGGGGTGGAGGGAAGAGAACAAGTTGACTGGGGATTGGGGGGAGGGGGAGGGGAAGTGAATGAACTGAGGATGAGGGTAGTGAACCAGGTTAAATGAGAGGCTTATGAGGTGGAGGGAGGGAAGGAGCAGTTACCTATGGGCAAGTAGCCTGCCCACAAACTACTTCCCAAATCTGCCCGCTTTGAGCCTCACACCATGACCCCTTATCCAGACCAGATGTGGCCAACCTTTCACGCACCAAGACTCGTGGAATCCGAATTTACCAAAGATCCTCAGCAAAGGGAGTCCCAATGAGTGCCCCTCATCCCTTCCAGTCTCTCCCAATCCCCCCACCCTGTCCCTACCAGTCTCTCCCTCTCTCATATCCTAATCCCCCCACCCTGTCCCTGCCAGTCTCTCCCTCTCTCATATCCTAATCCCACAAGTCTCTCTCAATCCCCCCACCCTGTCCCTACCAGTCTCTCTCTACTCCCCACCATGTCCTCACCATTCTCTCTCACTCTATTCCCCCACCCTGTCCCTACCAGACTCCCTCTATCCTACCCCCATAAGTCTCTGTCTCTACCAGGTACCCAGAAGTTCCTCTCAATCTTTCCACATCGTCTTCAATAAGACTCTCTCTACAGAAGCATATCATCTCCAACTTCACAATAATAAAGACAGGGGCTCAGGCCTCACCCTTCTCTCTCTTCCTCTAACTTGACACCTTATCTCTCTCTCCCTCCCCTCCAGTTCTCTCTCTGTCTCTCTCTCCTACACCCTCCTCCATCACCCCTTCTGGATTTCACTCACAACCCTCCTTTCACCCCTCCTAGTCTCTCCCCTTCCTGCCACTTCCATTCTCAGACGGATACCCTGGCTTTGACCCTAGCGCTCCATTTGGACACACTCTTCGCTCCTCCTGTGACCACCAAGTCCGCCTGCTTTGACGCTGTTGGCGGTTCCCATCGAGCTAGACCACTAGGCACTGCCTATCCTGTCCGGGGGACCTTCAGTTCCTGCTTCGTACCCGTGGTCTCCGGTACTCTCTGTTCTGGTCTAGCTCTTCTGTTCACCGCTACCCAAGCACCCCTACTATTCGTGGGCACACCTCTCCACCATCTCTCCGGGAGATCATCAGAGGCCCATCTAAGTCCAGGCAGCCCGGGAATCCAAGGGCTCAACCTGTGGAGACCCCGGGTTGTTATTGGTGAAGCTCCGTCTCGCCTCTGTCTCCTTGTGTGCTCCACCTCCTGGCGGCAGGCGCTCTCTGGGTTTGCTCAGAGGGCCGTACCAATCCTGCGCCAGGCCAAAGGTCCACCTCCAGTGCAACAGTCCCCTCACTTTAGCTGGATAACTTGTCCACTAAATGGCCTATTGAATATGGCCTCAGGATGAATATGTTTCAGAAATCATATCACAGGGCCTGGTGAATGTTTCATCTGAGATTTTTGGCAATAGACTGCATAAAAGAAAATCAATAAATGCATAAATTATATATTGAAAGAAATTCATTCCACATTGGCTAAAGGTAGCAGGGCTGAACTTGGATATTTCTCCTTGCTGCTCACCAGTATACTGTTCAGCTGTAGGTGCCCCTCTTCCCAGAGAGTTTATGCATTGTTAAGCTGTAAGTTCCGGCCCCAGAGAATATACATTGGAAATTTCTTAGCATTCAGACAGGTTAATTCGCACCAGTGGGTTATGCACCTCTACCAGCAGATGGAGATGGAGCAAAGCTGACGTCTCGGTATATACACCCCTGCACTGACATCAGCTCGCCAGTATTCTCCATCTCCAAGAGATGGTGGATGTGCATCTCCCTACTGGGGATTGCTTTAAAAAAAAACAGAAAATGAAAGGAGAAAAGACGGAAATTAATTTGCCCCATTCTCCTGTGGTGATACCTTATGGTCCCTCCCTCAGTCGAGTTTTCCTGCGGTGATATCTGCAGATCCCTCCCTCAGAAGAGTTTTCCGGCATGGACTTAGCTGTAGAGAGATAAACAACTGAGAGGCTAGTGGGTGCAGGAAGACGAGCGCGGCGGTGAAGGCCTTTGCTCTCTCCCCTGCAGCCGGAGACCAACTCTATACTTGGCCGGGACGGGCTGAGCTCACGTAAAGAGTGGGAAAAAAAATAATGCACAAGAATCAAACCATTTCCAATTTTAAAAACTGTAGAAGTAGGGATCGTGATTTGAGACTCCGAGGGGGCAGACAGAGGAGCAACATTAGGAAATATTTCATCACAGAAAGGGTGGTGGATGCATGGCATACCCTCCTGGAAGAGGTGGTAAAGAGAAGAATGGTAAAGGAATTCAAAAGTGCAGGGGACAAACTCAGAGGATTCCTAGTGGCTGGAGGAAGGAAGATAACGGGTTGAAATGCTGATGTAACATTTCTGCATGGTGGTAACCTGCACAGAGCAGCAGTTACAAACTAAACGCTCTGCTGAGCAGCCTGAACGGATCATTTGGGTCTTTATCTGCCATCATTTACTATATTACTGTACTATGGGGTACCGTCTCCTCTGTGGTCTCTCCCTCCACTGATGCTGATATCACCTGATCCATGTAAGTATGGCAGTCACTGCTACTGTTCTCACCTCCATCAGTATTAGCAGGAGCACAAGTATCTATACATACAGTATTTGATGAGGAGAAGTCATCTGTGTTTCCAAAATACTGAAATGTACCAGGACTTGTGGGTCACACCCCGGAGTGCCCTCAATGTGCTTTTTTTGTACGGGTGTAGCTTTCTGCACAACAGCACACACTCCCGCCTTTTTGAGCAGCGAATGCTCATTTGCTGTCTGCTTAAATGCGTGTCCTCTGATTTTATCAGGCCGAGCAATATTTGCGCGTAAAAAAACACAGGCGGCCCCCACTTTTGGAACACACGCCCATCTACGGCTCTCAGGCACCCAAAGCAGTATGCTAATGAGCTGCCGCGTTAAAAAGGAGGTACTAGGGGAAATTGTGCATCCCTAGCGCCTCCTCGGCATCAGGTGCCCAGGAGAAGTGGCTGTGCGCGGGTTAGGAAAAGGGGCACTCAATCTTATGAACATCTCTTTTTCTATACCGTGCACAGCCGCGGGTTAGGAAAACGGACGCTTGTAAACTGAGCGTCCGTTTTCCAAACCTGACTACCATCAAGATGTTTTCTTTTTTTTTTTCATGTTGCTGCTTTCTGTGGTTCCTCCGACTTAATATCGCGATGATATTAAGTTGGAGCAACCACAGAAAAGCAGTATTTTCTGCATTTCTCATCAACTTTTGGGGCTCCTCAAGACTTAATACCAGCTCCTGGGCTGGCGTTAATTTTCGAGGGTTAAAATATGTGCGTCGGGTACAATTTTTTTTTTTTTTTTACACCAGGGGTACTAGCTAATAGCCTCAGCAACATGGCATTTATATATGATGAGTGCTATTAGCTATGCACTGATTTGGACGCATATTTTGGATGCGCTCATCCCCTTATTGCATCAGGGATTATGGATGCGAGATATTGCATCGGCCCGTATGCATGTGAACCCTGCGCATATCTTTGAGAATTGTTCCCAAAATGAAAGCAGAGGAGGATTTTTCTGTAATTTATCTTTCTGATTTTTGCAACAGAGAAGAACAACAGGGATTCGGTTCCTGAAGTATTCTTCTGGCTCTGCTGCATTTAGGAGTCCCATAGTCCATGCAGATTTTTACTGGCCTCTGGCCAGCAGGTCTGCTGATCTCCTCCGGGGCCTGTGCAGAACTGAGGAAAACCTTTTCCCTGTCCCTGATCTCTTGTTGGCTATGTGCTGCTCTTCCAGGGGCAGTTCCTTTAGCTACCGAGCATATGAATTGCCCTTGAACATGGCTGCTGGACAGCAACAGCATCCAACTGAGCATGCTCCGTGCCCTTCTCTCTTAAATCTTCCTAAAGGGAAACTTACTTGTGATGTCATCAGTCTGCACCCAGCAGGAAGAAGAGCTGCAATGTGCTGGAGACACAGATATAGAGTCTTTTCTTTTTTACATCCTTTCATTTGTAGATTTATAGTTGAAACCAGAAATCTTCAGCCCCCAAATCTCTCCCCCGAGCTGCACTGCAAGAGACAAACACTCAGCTCTTTCCCAGCCTGAGAAAGAGCCCCCAACTCATTTCTAAAACAGAAAGCAAAAAAAAAGCAGAGAAGAGAATGCCTGCAGGAGCTTCTACTCAAGTAAGTGATTGCCCCCAACTTCCTTCCCTCTCTGTACAAACCTTGCTGCAGCTTCCTAACCTGGGACACTGCAGAGTCAGCCCTGACTTTAATAGGATCCTGAGCAGACCTGGGACACACAGAAAAGGCACTTTGGGACCCTCCTGCATGTAAGGAGAGATATGAAGTCCTACAGAGTGACTTTATATCCAGGTTCTATATGTAACTGATTTCCAGTTCACATTATCCTGCTCTGGCACTGTGTTATGTGACTGTGAATTATTTACACCCTGAAAAATCTCCCCCTGCCCTGCAGAGCCCCAGCACTGGGAGCTCTCCTGATGGATGTGATGCAGAAGGTGCTGAGTATTTCTGGTTTGTGTGTCAGGTCCCAGTAACCTTTGAGGACATCGCTGTCTATTTCTCCCAGGAGGAGTGGGAGGATTTAGATGAAGGGCAGAAGGAGCTTTACAAGGAGGTGATGAAGGAGAATTGTCAGATGCTCAGCTCACTAGGTAAGAAGGGACATTTTATCTTTTTTTTTTCAGAAAAATATTTGTCAGAGGAGGAGGAGGAACAGAATATTATTTGATTATAAATTGGGTGAAAGCCTCTGTTATTGCAGCTCACTATAATCCAGGACTTTTCTGCGATATTTTTCAACATAAAAGCTTGAGAGAGAGGGGAAGGAATGACATCCTGGCCAGAGAGGGTGGGGCAGAAGAAAGAAGAGGCTTAAATTGGAAATGATAAAGTCACAAGAGAAAGGTCGAAAGGGGTAAAATATGTGGAAGGAGATGTGGAGGAGGATAGTGACGGGGCTGAAGGAGGAGGGAGAGAAAGATGGGTGAGAGGAGGAGAAGAATGAATAAATAAGAGAGGGATGGGAGAGAATGAAGGGAATGTGAGAGAGGTCAGGAGGGAAAAGAAAGGAAAGAGGAGGGTTTGATAGAGGGCAGTAGAAACGATAAAGGGCCGAAGGAGAGAAAAAGAGGAACAGGAATAATTTAGTTGTGAAGGAAAGAGAAAACAAAGGGAAGAGAGAAAGTTGAGGATAAAGGGAGAAAGGAGGATTTGGGGGGAATTAATGGGACAGGGGACAGTCATAAGAATAGGGGAAAGGATCAGGAAATATAAAGAATGAAGGAAAGGTAAGGGAGAAAAAACAGAGAAACATAAAATAATGAGGGAGAGGAAGAGAGCAGACTTATCAGACACAAGGTCCTCTGGTCACAATCTAGGTTGAAGATGGATTCAGTGTGGCCCACCAGCTGCACTGCTGTCGCTCCTTGCTCTCCCCATCTTCCCTCATCTTGTGTGATTGTTCCTGGGGGAGGGGGAAGCTGCTGATCCTGACTGAGATGTTTAATTATGAAAATCTTGGGAGAAGGGAAGAGGGGCTTATGGACCCGTGCCCTGGATCTTATAAGTAGATGCACAATTGATCAGATATTTGGGATCTTTCCAGTCACATTTTTAACAATATGCTTAATATCCACTGCTCGTTGCCGGCATTAGCAGCTTGGGATCTCTTTAATGCTTGGGTAGTTGCCAGGTACTTGTGACTTGAATTGGCCACTGTTAGAAACATAATATTGGGCTTGATGCACCCTTGATCTGACCCAGAATGGTAAGTCTTATGTTCTTATGTTATGCTGAACATATGAATCCTTTTACCCTGATGAAGTCTCAGAGTGAGTAAAAACATACTGTGGCTGTTATGTTATGTTTGTTTAAAAATACCATGAAGGCTAATTGACTTCCAGCATGGTTAAAAGGTGAGGTGAGAGAGGCTATAATAGCTAAAGGAACATCCTTCAAGAAATGGAAAAGGGATCTGAATGAAAAAAAACAAAAACAGGAAACTCATGTTTGGGTACTTGACAGGTACTTGTGACTTGGATTGGCCACTGTTGGAAACAGGATGCTGGGCTTGATGGACCCTCAGTCTGACCCAGTATGGCAACTTCATATGTTCTAAACATGTTTCTATTCTTTATGCTGCAGAGTCTGTTTCAGGACCACATCCTGCAGAATAGGAGGAGAAGGGCAGGATTATGGGGCTGAGTGGATGTTCTTTGTTCAGTCTGCTCCGAGCTCACCTCACCCTTCTTTGCAGGCCACCTGGAGGGGAGGGGCTGAAGTAGGACGCTCCTGCCGCTCTGCCTCTTAAGTCTGAAAGGAAGTGGTGGAACTCTATTCTAGGATGTTCCCCTACAGTAGAGGAGGACCGGAAGGCTCATCTGCATACTGCTCTCAGTATCCCCCGGGAGAGGAGTCCAGAAGTCACTGCAAACGATCCAGGGATTGACGTCCACAGCCCCAGCTTCCAGGAGCCCCGCATCCTTTGCAGTACAGGAGGATTGGAATCTCAAACCCTTCCGTTAACTGAGTGAAGATTAATTTATAGGTAGTTTTCAGAAATTTTGGGGCTTATAAAAGTTTGGTGAAAGGTGAAATTAAGGGATATATTCTTTAGAGTTTGTGTGTGACTGAGGTAATAAGCAAGCCAGAGATAGTTAATTCTAGTGTCTGTCTGTCTTTCCCACCCACTCAACCCTTGATTTTTAGGCACGAGACACTTTCTAATTAAAAATCAATCAGAGTCTTATATAAATCATACTATTGTACCAGCCCTTATTGAAAGTTTAATCATCCCCTTGTAGGACACTAGCTGATTAATTAGTAATTTCACCTGTAAATTTAAAGTATTCTCATTCCAACTCCCTTAGTATCCTAAACTTAACTAGGAACTCAATAAAACTAAGATGAAGGCAGCAATCCAGCAGTAAGAGGGGGCTTTCCAGTCTTTTGCATTGAATGTCACATGTATGATTTTTTACCCGCCGGTGAGAGATTGTATGTGTGCACTCGGTGCAAAGAGCTCCTGGCTCTCAGGGAATGAGTCCGATCTCTGGAGGTTAGAGTAGCAGACTTGGAGGAGCTGAGGCAGACAGAGAGGTACATTGATGAGACCTTCAGGGACATAGTAGCCAAGTCCCAAATCCAGTCTGGCAGCCCCAGTGCTGCCTTGGATCAGAAAGGTCTCCCAGTTGGAGAACATCACCCTGGTGTAGCAGGAAGTGATCCTGTAGCAAGGACCTGCTCTCTAGGTGATGTATTGTCCTCTCGCACTGAGGACAAGTCTCCCAGGGCTACTGATCAGTAGGGAAGGGTTAGGCCAGCCATCATAGTTGGTGATTCGATTATTAGAAATGTAGATAGCAGGGTGGCTGGTGGACGTGAGGACCACCTGGTGCGAAGGTGACAGACCTCACGCGTCACCTAGATAGGATTATAGACAGTGCTGGGGAGGAGCCGGCTGTCATGTTAGGAAAGTGTGGGAGAGAGGTTCTGAAAGCCAAATTTAGGATTTTATGTAGGGCACTGAAATCCAGAACCTCCAGGGTAGCATTCTCTGAAATGCTCCCTGTTACATGTGCAGGTCCCCAGAGGCAGGCAGAACTCCAGAGTTTCAATGCGTGGATGAGACGATGGTGCAGGGAAGAGGGATTCAGTTTTGTAAGGAACTGGGGAAACTTTTGGGGAAGGGAGAGACTTTTCCGAAAGGATGGGCTCCACCTTAACCAGAGTGGAACCAAGCTGCTGGCACTAACTTTCAGAAAGAAGATAGAGCAGCTTTTAAACTAGAACAAGGGGGAAAGCCGACAGTCACTCAGCAGTGCATGGTTCGGAGAAATGTATCCTTGAAGGATACTAATGAAACAGGAGAGTTAGGGCATTCCAGCAGAGAGGTTCCATTAAAAGCAAACATGTAAATAATCGTTAAGTTATTTATTTTATCCCCATACAGTTTACAGTTTTTTCTCCCCCTTGTTCCTCTTTTTCTCTCTCCCAGTTATGCTACCCCTGGTTTTTTGTAACTGCATCCTCCTTGCACCAGTTTAGTTCTACTGTTCAATGCACCCCTTGTTTCTATGTAAATCAGCATGATGTGACCTGTTCATGAATGCCGGTATATAAAAAAAATCTAAATAAATAAATAAATAAAATAAATACCCTATATGTAAAAAATCACCAAAGCTAATGAGTTCCGAATTATCCCAAACAACTGAAAAGCAGGTTGTTAATAGAAACAAAAAGCACACTTTGAAATGTCTGTATGCCAATACCAGAAGTCTAAGAAGTAAGATGGAAGAGTTAGAGTGTATCGCAGAAAATGATGAGATTGACATAATTGGCATCACAGAGACTTGGTGGAAGGAGGATAACCAATGGGACAGTGTTATATCAGGGTATAAATTATATCGCAATGATAGGGAGGATCAGCTTGGTGGGGGTGTGGCACTTTTATTTCCGGGAGGGTATAGAGTCCAACAGGATAAAGATCATACAAGAGACTAAATGCTCAGTAGAATCTATATAGGTAAAAATCCCATGTGTGTTGGATAAGATTATAGTGATAGGAGTATACTACCGTCCACCTGGACAAAATGGTCAGACAGATGATGAAATGCTTAGAGAAATCAGGGAAACTAACCAATTTGGCAGTGCATTAATAATGGGAGATTTCAATTACTCCAATATTGACTGGTAAATGTAACATCAGGACTTGCTAGAGACATAGTTCCTGGATGTAATAAATGACTGCTTCAAGGAGCAATTGATTCAGGAACCAACAAGAGAGGGAGCTATTTTAGATTTAATTCTTAGTGGAACACAGGATTTGGTGAGAGAGGTAACGGTGGTGGGGCCACTTGGCAACAGTGATCTTAACATGATCAAATTTAAACTAATAACTGGAAGAGGGACAATAAGTAAATCTGCAGCTCTAATACTAAACTTTCAAAAGGGAAACTTTGATAAAATGAGGAAAATAATTAGAAAAAAACTGAAAGATGCAGCTGCAAAGGTTAAAAGTGTTCAACAGGACATTGTTTAAAAATACAATCCTAGAGGCGCAGTCCATATGTATTCCACACATTAAGAAAGGTGGAAGGAAGGCAAAACGATTACCGTCATGGTTAAAAGGTGAGATGGTAGAGGCTAGATTAGCCAAAAAAAAATCCTTCAAAAATTGAAAGAAGGATCCATCTGAAGAAAATAGGATAAAACATAAGAATTGTCAAGTTAAGTGTAAAACATTGATAAGACAGGCGAAGAGAGAATTTGAATTAAAGTTGGCCATAGAGGCAAAAACTCATAATAAAAACTTTTTTAAATATATCCGAAGCAAGAAACCTGTGAGGGAGTCAGTTAGACCATTAGATGACCAAGGGGTTAAAGGGGTTCTTAGGGAACATAAGGCCATTGCAGAAAGACTAAATTAATTCCTTGCTTCTGTGTTTACTAATGAGGATGTTGGGGAGATACCAGTTCCGGAGATGGTTTTCAGGGATGATGAGTCAGACAAACTGAATGAAATCACTGTGAACCTGGAAGATGTAGTAGGCCAGATTGACAAACTAAAAGAGTAGCAAATCACCTCGACTGGATGGTATGCATCCTAGGGTACTGAAGGAACTCAAAAATGAAATTTCTGATCTATTAGTTAAAATTTGTAACCTATCATTAAAATCATCCATTGTACCTGAAGACTGGAGGGTGGCCAATGTAACCCCAATATTTAAAAAAGGCTCCAGAGGCGATCTGGGTAACTATAGATCAATGAGCCTGACTTCAGTGCTGGGAAAAATAGTGGAAACTGTTCTCAGCTTGGTTCCTAACTCGACTACTGCAACTCCCTTCTCATCGGCCTACCAGAAATCCACATCAAACCCCTCCAAGTTCTACAAAATGCCGCCGCCAGAATCATCACCAACAACAAAAAATCCTCCCACATCACACCTACCCTCAAAGAACTCCACTGGCTACCCATCACACAAAGAATCCATTACAAAACACTCACCCTCATGCACAAAAAAATACACAACAACAAAATGAACTGGCTAAACAACGCAATACATCCACACCCCACACAAAGAACTCTCAGATCCACCAACACCGGCCTCCTAGCCGTCCCCAATCTCAAATTTGCACACCTCAACGCAACCCGCAAACGAGCCATAACAATAGCGGGACCCACCCTATGGAACACCCTCCCCACCTGTCTCAGAAATGAACCTTCACTGCAAACCTTCAAAAAACACCTTAAAACATGGCTGTTTTTAAAAGCCTTCCCACCCGACCCTTAACCTGCCCAAACGCAACACACCTCATCCCCTACACAGTCTTCTCACCCCCCTGAATCCCTCACTACACTACTTCCTCCCACCCCACCTTCCCCCCTCCCTTCCCTCACCCCCCCCCCACCATTATTCCTAAATTATTTTTATCAACAAGCCCCTAATCCTAAATTTATTTTTATCAACAACACATTCATGTACATATGTTATTTCCTATAACCTATTGTTATATCCTATAACCTTTTGTTCCATGTACTACTGTTATAATATGTTATAATTGTTTTTTTGGTTACCATGTTATAATGTAAAATAGGGCGGATTCCGCCCTATTCTCTTGGTTATCTGGAAACCGATGTGATATCTCGATTGAATGTCGGTATATAAAATAAATAAATAAATAAATAAAGATCAAAATCATAGAGCATATAGAAAGACATGGTTTAATGGAACACAGTCAACATGGATTTACCCAAGGGAAGTCTTGCCTAACAAATCTGCTACATTTTTTTGAAGGGGTTAATAAACATGTGGATAAAGGTGAACCGGAAGATGTAGTGTATTTGGATTTTCAGAAGGCATTTGACAAAGTCCCCCATTAGAGGCTTCTAAGAAAACTAAAAAGTCATGGGATAGGAGGCAATGTCCTTTCGTGGATTACAAACTGGTTAAAAGACAGGAAACAGAGAGTAGGATTAAATGGTCAATTTTCTCAGTGGAAAAAGGTAAACAGTGGCGTGCCTCAGGGATTTGTACTTGGACCAGTGCTTTTCAATATATATATAAATGATCTGGAAAGGAATTCGACGAGTGAGGTTATAAAATTTGCGGATGATACAAAATTATTCAGAGTAGTTAAATCACAAGCGGATTGTCATACATTACAGGAGGACCTTGCAAGACTGGAAAATTGGGCATCCAAATGACAGATGAAATTTAATGTGTACAAGTGCAAGGTGATGCATATAGGGAAAAATAACCCTTGCTGTAGT
The DNA here is from genome assembly GCF_901001135.1 of Rhinatrema bivittatum. Taxonomy (NCBI): domain Eukaryota; kingdom Metazoa; phylum Chordata; class Amphibia; order Gymnophiona; family Rhinatrematidae; genus Rhinatrema; species Rhinatrema bivittatum. Next base: position 36,011,944 of record NC_042616.1, on the reverse strand, counting down.
TACATGATGTTAGTTTCCATATTAGGAGCTACCACCCAGGAAAAAGATCTAGGCATCATAGTGGATAATACTTTAAAATCGTCGGCTCAGTGTGCTGCAACAGTCAAAAAAGCAAACAGAATTTTAGGAATTATTAGGAATGGAATGGTGAATAAAATGGAAAATGTCATAATGCCTCTATATCGTTCCATGGTGAGACTGCACCTGGAATATTGAGTACAATTCTGGTCGCCGCTTCTCAAAAAAGATATAGTTGCGATGGAGACGGTACAGAGAAGGGAAACCAAAATGATAAAGGGGATGGAACAGCTCCCCTATGAGGAAAGGCTGAAGAAGTTAGGGCTGTTCAGCTTGGAAAAGAGATGGCTGAGGGGGGATATGATAGAGGTCTTTAAGATCATGAGAGGTCTTGAACGAGTAGATGTGACTCGGTTATTTACACTTTTGAATAATAGAAGGACTAGGGGGCATTCCATGAAGTTAGCATGTGGCACATTTAAGACTAATTGGAGAAAATTCTTTTTCACTCAACGCACAATAAAGCTCTGGAATTTGTTGCCAGAGGATGTAGTTAGTGCAGTTAGTGTAGCTGGGTTCAAAAAAGGTTTGGTTAAGTTCTTGGAGGAGAAGTCCATTAATGGCTATTAATCAAATTTACTTAGGGAATAGCCACTGCTATTAATTGCATCAGTAGCATGGAATCTTCTTAGTGCTTTGGTAATTGCCAGGATCTTATCGCCTGGTTTGGCCTCTGTTGGAAACAGAATGCTGGGCTTGATGGACCCTTGGTCTCACCCAGCATGGCAATTTCTTATGTTCTTATGCTCTTAAATTAAGCCCTGGGTAAATTCATCTTTAGTTTGTGTGCTTATTTAAAAAGGAAAGTTAGCTAATATTTAGTGTGTGTGTGCCTGATATAAAGCAAGCAAAAGTAGGTAAATTATTTGTCTTTCTTTCCCTCCCTCCCACCTATCCCTAGGCATATTCACTGATTTATAGATTCTTATCCCATGTAATAGAACAAGAGACATTTTCACACCAAAAATCAATCAGGGATTTATCTAAAAAAGTAATCACATAAGTAATCCAGCCCTTATCGATAGATTAATTATTGTCCCCTTGCAGAAAATTGCCAAATTAACATTAACCATACCGCATATATTTAATGGACTTTAGTTTATGCATGCCTATTCCCTTAGCAACCTAAATTAACTAAGAACACAACAATATAAAATGAAGACAGATTCAGAGCCCCTAATATCATACTGGGACACTAAATCAATACTAGGTCAGAGAGAAGAGTTTCCCTAACATCATGCTGGGACTTTGGGTCAGCACTGGCTCAGAGAAATGTGTGCCCATAACACCATGCTTGGACACTGGGTCAGTGCTAGGCCAGAGGGGAGAGTGTCCTCTAATACTATTCTTGGACACTGGGTCAGTACTAGTTCAGAGGGGAGAGTGCCACTAATGTAGAGTAATGAAGGACTAATTGATTCTTGTGTTTGTCTGTTGCATTGACACACAAATATTGAAAATTTCTGTTTAATAACAAAAAAGTCTGAAGACTTTTATTTGTTTCTGCATTTCTATAAATTTACTACAGTGGACAGTGGCATGCTGGAAGGTTCACAAAAACTGCTGAGGTTCTGAAATAGCATGCAATATGCTCTTGTCAGTCAGACAAAGATGCAGTTCTTGATCTGTTTAAAAATACTGCAGATGCCAGCGAGCACAGTCTTTCTGTGTTATTAATGACCATAATAAAAAACTTTAATTAATACAAAAAAATACTGCAGGTGAACATCTCTTGCTATGTGTCACAAAATAGCCATGACTATATGTGACCAGCAAGAGAGAAGAGTGCCCCTAACACCATGCTGGGACACTGGGTCAGTGCTGGGTCAGAGGGAAGAGTGCCCCTAACACCATGCTGGACACTGGGTCAGTGCTGGCTCAAAGGGAAGAGTGCTCCTAACACCATGCAGGGACACTGGGTCAGTGCTGGGTCAGAGGGAAGAGTGCTCCTAACACCATGCTAGGACACTGGGTCAGTGCTGGGTCAGAGGGAAGAGTGCTCATAACACAATGCTGGGGCACTGGGTCAGTACAGGATCAGAGGGAAGAGTGCCCCTAACACCATGCTGGGACACTGGGTCAGTGCTGGATCAGAGGGAAGAGTGCCCCTAACACCATGCTGGGACACTGGGTCAGTACTGGATCAGAGGGAAGAGTTCCCCTAACAACATGCTGGGACACTGGGTCAGTACTGGCTCAGAGGGAAGAGTGCCCCTAACACCATGCTGGCACACTGGGTCAGTGCTGGCTCAGAGGGAAGAGTGCCCCTAACACCATGATGGGACACTGGGTCAGTACTGGATCAGAGGGAAGAGTGCCCCTAACACCATGCTGGGACACTGGGTCAGTATTGGATCAGAGGGAAGAGTGTCCCTAACACCATGCCGGGACACTGGGTCATTGCTGGCTCAAAGGGAAGAGTGCCCCTAACACCATTCTGGAACACTGGGTCAGTACTGGATCAGAAGGAAGAGTACCCCTAACACCATGCCGGGACACCGGGTCAGTGCTGGATCAGAGGGAAGAGTGCCCCTAACACCATGCTGGGATACCGGGTCAGTGCTGGATCAAAGGGAAGAGTGCCCCTAACACCATGCTGGGATACCGGGTCAGTGCTGGATCAAAGGGAAGAGTGCCCCTAACACCATGCTGGGACACTGGGTCAGTACTGACTCAGAGGGAAGAGTGCCCCTAACACCATGCTGGGACACTGGGTCAGTATTGGCTAAGAGGGAAGAGTGCCCCTAACACCATGCTGGGACACTGGGTCAGAGGGAAGAGTGTCCCGAACACCATGCTAGGACACTGGGTCAGTACTGGCACAGAGGGAAGAGTGCCCTTAAGACTATGCTGGGACACTGGGTCAGTGCTGAATGAAAGGGGGAAGTGTTTTTTAACACTGTGCTAAATATTGGGTCATTATCAAAAAGCTACAGACAAGAGCGGGAGCAATTGCTTTTACTTCCAAATTCTTTTAAATCTGGGGTTGCTTAAAGACTACAAACAGGTCTGGTGCTCATGGTGTGCAAAATATGCAAATTCAGCTTTTTAGGCCATTTATATGCAAATATGTCTGAATATTAGGGAAGTCCTGGGCACCGGACCTGTTTGCAGCCCTTGAGAATAGCTGCTCTGAGACATGTCCATGCCGAAAAAAACATTCTCACTGTGAGTCTCCCTCACATTAGGTAATGTCTGTCCTTTATTTTCTTATTCAGAGATCAATGAGTGTGAGAGAAGACACGAGGAGGCACATCCTGAGGAAATGATTAAAACTGTCCCAGAGAGAGATGGAGGGGACACCTGCCCATGTTGTGACTGGGAGAAAACATGCTGGACTCAGTATAAACCAGAGGAAGAACTGAGAAACCCAGAAAGAGATTCCACCGAGAATGAGACTCCCTGTGAGCAAAGTACCAATGATACCCACAGTATGGGGCATCAGAGAAACCAGATAACAGAACAACAGTCTGCATGTAATGTATGTGGAAACTGCTACATGGATCAGGGACCTCTAAAGTCACAAGATGGATTTAATGGAGGAGAGAGTCCACATACATGTACAGGCTGTGACAAGAACCTCAGTCAGAAGGATCCTGGCCCAGTAAATGAGAAAATCCACACTAATCATGAGAAACCATTTCTATGTAATGAAGATGGGAAATGCTTCCTTCACAAACGAGACCTGGTAATGTCTAAGAGGAGCCACAAAGAAGAGAAACCTTTTCCATGCACTGAATGTGGAAAAAGCTTCAGAGACAATGGAGGGCTTACACGACACCTGAGAATTCACACTGGAGAGAGACCTTATTCATGCACTGAATGTGGGAAAAGCTTTGGTCAAAAAGGGAGTCTTCTGATACATCAGAGAACCCATACAGGAGAGAGGCCTTTTCCATGCACAGACTGTGAGAAAAGCTTTATCGAGAGGAGAGATCTTCTGATACACAAGAGAAGCCACACAGGAGAAAGGCCCTTTCCATGCACTGAATGTGGGAAAAGTTTCAAAAAGAAATATAATCTTGTAAAGCACCTTAGAATTCACTCTGGAGAGAGACCCTTTCCATGCAGTGAATGTGGGAAAAGATTCAGTCAGAAGGGAGCTCTTACACAGCATCTGAGAATTCACACTGGAGAGAGACCTTTTTCATGCAATGAATGTGGAAAAACCTTTATTCAGAAGAGAGAACTTGTAGAGCATCTGAGAATCCATTCTGGAGAGAGACCTTTTCCATGCAATGAATGTGGAAAAACCTTTATTCGGAAGAAAAAACTTGTAGAACACCGAAGAATCCACTCTGGAGAGAGACCTTATTCATGCACTGAATGTGGTAAAAGCTTTATTCAGAAGAGATGCCTTTTGACACACCAGAGAATCCATAAAGGCGAGAGACCGTTTGCATGCACTCAGTGTGAGAAGAACTTCATTCATAAGAAAAGTCTAATAATTCATCAGAGAACTCACACCGGAGAGAGGAGATTTTCTTGCACTGAGTGTGGGAAAAGCTTTATTCGGAAAGAAAGCCTTCTGATACACCAGAGAATCCATACAGGAGAAAAACCTTTCTCATGCAAGGAATGTAGGAAAAGTTTCAGTCAGAAAAGAGGTCTTAATCAACACCTACGAATACATACTGGGGAAAGACCTTTTCCATGCAATGAATGTGGGAAAAGCTTTAGTCAGAAGAGAGCACTTACACAACACCTGAGAATTCACACTGGAGAGAAACCCTTTACATGCACTGAATGTGGGAAAAACTTCACAGAGAAGAGAGGGCTTACACAGCACCTGAGAAATCATGCTGGAGAGAGACCCTTTACATGCACTGAATGTGAGAAAAGCTTCACGGAGAAGAGAGTGCTTACACAACACCTGAGAATTCACACTGCAGAGAGACCCTTTCCATGCACTGAATGTGGGAAAAGCTTCACTCAGAAGGGAGGGCTTACACAACACCTGAGATTTCATGCTGGAGAGAGTCCCTTTACATGCAGTGAATGTGGGAAAAGCTTCAGACAGAAGGGAGCACTTACACAACATCTGAGAATTCACACTGGAGAAAGACCTTATTCATGCGCTGAATGTGGGAAAAGCTTTGTCAACAAGGGGAATCTTCTGAAACACCAGAGAACACATAAAGGAGATGTTACACCCCTCCCCCGTGACCCGAAGCAACTCCGGCATAAGCTCCAGCAGCATACTCTTCCAAGGACCCGGAATAGAACTTCTTCCAACTCTGGACTGCCTTCATAGGTCCCTGGCCAGGACTTCCTGTGGTGTTGGCTGATTACCTCACATGCTACAGGAATATATAAGGAATTCTCTTGCAACCAGCCAGCCCCTCAGCAACAGGTGCCTTGTGTTCCAGTGCGTGTTGCTAGCCTTGTCTTGTTCCTGCCTTGTACCTTGTTCTGTGTTCCAAGTCATGATTCTTTGCCTTTTCCTTAGCGCCTCTGTGCTCTGTTTTTTATCCAGTTCCTTGCCCGACTGTTTTCATTCCAATTCCTGCTTGTTCCTTTCCTTGCTTGTCCTCTTGGTCCTATCTGTCTTGTCTGCTCTGTTTGTGTCGGACTGACTTCCTGGATCCTGATCCTGGCCTGGCCCCTGTCTGCTGCCTGCCACATCCTGGCCTGGCTGCTGTCTGCTGCCTGCCACAACCTTTGCTAGGATCGGACTCTCTCTCAGCATAGCCCTAGGAACCTACCTAAGTCCTACTTGCCACCAGAACCCAAGGGCTCAACCTGCAGGGGAGGCAGCTTGTATAGGTAAAGCTCCAGCTGGTCCTGCCTATAGGCTTCTCTGCTAGTTGCTGGCTTGGGCCCAGCAAGCTCACTCACTAGGTAGCGCCAACCACACCGCAACCATGAGGGTTCACATCCTTCAACAGTGTTACAGGAAAGAAGCCAACTTTCGGTTTGTTTGTTTTTTCAAAATACTTTTTTATTTCTGAGACAGGCAACAAGAAAGTATCAAATGCGGGCACAGCAATCCATCAAGAGAAGATAGTACAAAGTGCAAAAACTTCAGAACATGAAATTACTTGATGCATCCCTCCTTTTCTATTTGCTTCTATTAACCCCACCCTCCCCGCTCCCCGTACAGAACATAAACCAGCAACCTAGGCCATCAGACTCACTACCCATTCATCCCATTCACATCACCAAACCTCCATCCCCCACCCCTTCCACCCTCCACTTTGTGTCACAAGTTAAATATACAGACTGTAGCAGAAGAACAAGTATTATATCCAAGAAGGTGAGTAACCAAGGGCTATCAGATGACTTTGAATGTCTGTTGACAATAAGGTGTAGCAAACAGCCCAGGTATCGCAATATTCCTTACTCATCTTTCGACGCCCTTCTTTATAGTCCAGCCACTCCATCTGCATAGCGGCAGCTAGCCGATGGTGCCAGGCCACTAACGACGGTGTGGTTAAGGGTTCGATCCAAGTGTCCAAAATTGTACGACAGGCAAGTAGAATAGCTATTCGTCCAAACCTGTCTTTAGAGAGGGAGTACCTCTGTAGTAAGCCTTTCAATCCAGACATCAGTAACGTGCCGGACAGCTGAAGCTGGACTGCCATACATCGAGAAATAAACTCCAACACTGCATCCCAATACACCCTCAAACTGGAACATGTGAGCAGTCGATGAAATAAAATCCCAGCTGTTTGATTACTTTTAATGCAGAGCATAGAGGGCAGCCGGCCCATTTTAAAGTGTCGGACGTTGTTGCAGATGGCGTGATGAAGTATCCAAAACTGCAACTCCCGAAGGGTAGGATCAGTAACATGAGTGTACAAGGACTTGAAACACGCAAGAACATAGCCCAGCGTTACTACCTCAATCCCGGCTGAAGTCCAATAGGACGCTAGCTGATCAATATGTGGACATTTTCGAAGGCGTTGACTTAAGTCACTCCACCCTTTAATTAAGTTACGGGTCAGGGCCGCATCAAACAGCTTTTGCACAAACTTTGCTTCCAACCCATGACGGTCATCCGTCTAGGAGAAGGTCTGAAGATAGTGCCAGGTTTGCAGGTAGGCAAAAAAGTGTGTACTGGGAAGGTGGTAAATCCGCATTAGGTTTTCAAATGACTGGATAATGGGGCGCTCTGGATCATACAGGTAGCCCCTGTGTCCTCCAAGTAGCAAAAGTGCCTCCGCATTCCTGGCCAGGTACGAAATCTTTATTTCCCAGCAGCGGAAGCAAAAGAGAGAACGTCCCAGACAAGTTTTCTTAGGAGCGAAGCCAGGACCAGCCTTACGACATGGAGTAATTAAGTGTTTGGGAATGTCCAAAGTCTGTAAAGTCTGCAGGCGCGCTTGTATAAGGAACAGGGGAGCCCAGGGGCAAGAGGCCATCTTCGCAGTAAGGATATTTGCCAGTCAGGCACTCCCCCACGAAATGTAACTGACACACTACATTATATATTCGAAAATCAGGAAGCCCCAACCCTCCAGCCTCCCTAACGTTTTGAAGCAAGTGATAGTTGATACGTGCCTGGCGCTCTGCCCATAGAAACCTTTGAAATATCAAGCGCAACCACATCAGGTCCTTATGGGACAGCCAGCAGGGAAGCATATGTAGCTTATATAAAAGTTTGGTGGCTATAACTATCTTTAACAGCCCCCCCCCCCCACCCAAAAAGAGACAAAGGGAGCGATTGCCAAGTCACCAGCTGCACCTTAATGTCCGCCAATGTTTGCCTTATGTTAAGGGTATAGAGATCTTTCAAGACTCGGGGTATCCAGATCCCCAGGTATTTTAATTTTCCTGGGGCCCATGTGAAAGGAAATTCTCCCTGCCAAGTATTTGGCAGCTGCGGGTCAAAGGCCAGAGCCTCCGATTTAGAAAAAATGATGCGGAAACCTGCAATTTCATGAAAATGAGTGAAGGTTTGGATGATCACTGTGAAACTGTGACGCGGCCTCCCTACAAACAGCAAAAGATCATTGGCAACAGAGCAAGCTTCAGCTGGCGACCGCCAATACTAAGCCCACAAAAATCAGCATCCAGACGTAGCTTTATAGCCA